>NW_015114624.1:0-20519 GCF_001443285.1 Poecilia latipinna
CAGCCTAAAATATTGTATTTTTTTTTTGTCATGGTACATATAATGACACAAAACATACAGAAGGTCTAATTGGCCTTGATGAATTGTGCACTCTGATTGTATGCATGGCTACCAAAGCATTTGAATACAGTCAAATTTGTGCTTCGATGTCTTTTTCATTAAATGCAAATTTGTTCCTGCAAGGCTACATGAACTAAAAAGTTCCAGGAACCCGCTTTCTGTTTCACCCCTCGTTCTGCCCCGGAGGGAGTGTACTCTACTGTTCACAACACAAACTACTCTCGTGCACACTGGTGGAAATATCTAATTAACCCCTTTTGTCCGTGATGTTTTCCTTTACTGTCTGTTTTCATCAAACTCCCGTGGACTCCACATGCTGTGGGGTTCACTGAGGTCACACTTGCCTTTTTGTAAATGAACATGTGGACGTGTGCGTGTGATGAGCCAGTATGGTCGGACTAACTTCCTTTGTGAAAGATCAGTCAACCATATCCTTCACAAAAGGCATAAAGAGGAGTTGACTACCTAGTGAAAGTGCATTTTGATCTCAATGAGATCACTTCAGCTGCTTGTTTTGCACCTGATTTACTGATATGAGTCGAAATGGGTGTAGAGATATAAAGATTATATTCCACCCTGCCTTACCTCTCTAATTATTAATACGCAATTAAACACACTTTGTGGATCATGGTGCCCTTGCTATGTTCTTGTAGCTCTTTTAGATCACCTTGTGAACTATAACGCCTTTTGAATCTTTGTTTTCCAATTGATGTTAACTGCCATTATTCCAAACATTGATGACCGGATGTTTTTAATTGGTTTCGATGTCTTCAGAAACTTGCTTAACCAGCTTTCTGGCTCAAACCAATGTTGAAGGGACACCCAGGAGTTGTTCAAAGGGTGGAGTGGTGGTGGTGGAGGGTGCATGATATGAGTCAAGAGAAATGGAGGGAAGGGTTGATAAAAAAAAAAACAACAGATCTTTACTTCCTAATCCTTTTGTGTCCGTGGTGTTAATCCATTCAGACAAACCAAGTCCCCTCCAACCACCCACCCATGTTCAAAGCATCCCCTTAACCCCCCGCCCCTCCTTCCTCTCCAGCTTTTTCATCAGCTTTTGCATCCCATACCCCTCTCTCCCAGCACACAGACAACCAACAGCTATGTGGTTGTCTGTCCCACAGACAGTTGTGCAGTGACATTCCACTGACAAAAACAGCAACTCAGCTTCAAATCTATGTTTATATTTGATCTTTTTTTTTTTTTTTTTTACCTATGGAGCCCCAGGGAACACATTTGGAATTGGTCTGCTTGCTTTTACATGTTTGCGAATTCAATTACTAATCTTGCACCAGCCTTTTCATTTGTGCATGGAGGAAATTACAAAGTGCTTCTGTTTTGCTCTGAGTACTCTCCTTATTCCTCATTGTTTTAACCACAACCCGAGACGGCACGAGAGAGCAACACGGTGCATTCACAGCCAGTGTTTTCATGTCATGGTCTTGTTTACGAGCTGCAGGAGAGGAGCAGGAGGAGGAGGAGGAGGCATCAGGGAGGGTAATCGCAGTGGTTGCCAGGGGAAGAGGAGGTTGCATCTAATGAGGTCACACCCTGGCAACCCTTTGACTCCTCCCACCTACCCCTCCTATTCTCCTGTCTTTGCATTTGTCCCACCGTGCCCACCCTGTCAACTCCCCGCCTTCTTCCACCCCCTGACAGGGAGAACTCTCCGTGGTGCTGACAACAGAACAACACATTCAGGCTCAAGCTTCCTCTCAGCTGCAAAGGGAAAGGCAAAGCGAGACACAAGAAACAAAAACTTGCAGAGAGAGGCTTGTGTATTAGTGTGACAGAAATATTAGTTCAAAGGGACTCAGCAAAAAAAAAAAAAAAGAGCTGTGGAAGAAAGAGATGGACACAGAGCAAGAGAGAGAGGCTGACGTATTAGAGTAAGGTGGCTACAGTAGGCAGTGGGCGTGTTCTTGTTTTGGTGTATAGCTGGGAAGCCCAGTGTCATCTGCTTAAGCACCGAGGTACTGAGCTGAACAGGACAGAGGAAATCGGCAGGGAATGCAAGAACCCTTGGTCTACCTCATCCACCAGAGCGCCGCGGATGTGGATCCCCTTTTTTAAATTACTGTCGCGAGACTTTGATCGAATAGAACGTGCAAAGAAGAAACTCTCCGAGAAAGAAGAGCCTTGAACTGGACTTTAAAGCCAAGTTGGCTATGCAGCTGTGAGAGGACTTTGGCTTGAGAAGATGTGAGGTGCATTTTTGCAATGCACGCAGTGGCAGTTGTGTGCTGCTTTTTTAGCGCACGCACATGTGCGTAGAAGTGAAGCTCTCACAGCTGGCTTGGAGTCTGGCAGCATCTGGATTGGAGGTGCACGATACTTGGCCCAGGAGAAGGGAGCACTGGGCAGGGCACCTGATGGCCCAGCTCCCTTCTAGTTCCATCTTCATCCTGGGTCACTGGGACTCTTTCAAGTGGGACACAATCTGTTGGGGGAAAAAAAAATAAGTAAACAAACGATGGACGGAGGTCTATGTGGATTTAAGTGGACGAGTGCATGGACCGTTCTGCATAGGTCAGAGTTCATTGTTGCACCGTGGACTCAGGGAGAGACAGAAGACACTTTGGTTTACACCACAGTAAAGACAAAGCCCTATTGTAAGTATGCATCGTAATGCTTTTTTTTTATAACAAAAAATATCACACAGGACATTAGGCAGATTAATAACCAGTCTACTTATTTCATGCATATACTCTTTAATTTGGCAGGAATTTCCACTTAGAAATTAGCCTGACACATGTGAAAGACTTGTCAGTTGTTGGCATTTTGAAAAGTAAAGCAACTAAAGGTTAGCTGAGGTTAACTGCAATCCACTGATGTATGTCTGTATGTGTGTATTCATGCACAAGCACCCATGCGTGAGGCCACCATAATGCTGGCCCTGAAATTTTTTTGACATTGTGTCTTTAGAATATCCACGGTGGCCCTCTCTGGTGACATGGTTGCCTGGAAACAGAAACGATGTGCCACCATAATTTACTTTTAAAGCAAAGTGCACCTCTGTCTCAACTGTCATTTAGGGCAACAATGAGCAGAGGAGGAACTGAAAGCAAGAGGAAATCTAAATGAGACAAAAGGAATTGAAATATCTAAAAACAAACCAAAAAAATAAATAAAAAACTGGTTGGAGAATTTATAGATTTTGCTGAAGTGATAGAATGTTACCATAATTTTAAATCACTAAGTTTTTTGAGAACAAGCCTTTGTAAAAGGCCAGTAAAAACACTGTGATAAACAAGCTGATTCCAGTGTGGGCTTCTTTTGCAGGCTTACAGGATTAAGCCGGTAGGCTTAATTCAGCTCAAACACTGTTTGAACAGTGCTTTCTCATCTCTGCACTTATGCTGGCATACCTCATTTCTTCCTTAAAACTCAGTTCAATTTTCCCATACCAAAGACTTATACGCACATGTCTGTATGTGCACTAGTGACTAAATCTTGCAATCAAAATACATCAAAATTGTTCGTCGCCGTGCTTCGGTGCCCTAGTGTGAACTCTCCTGTCTCTAACAGCAATCACTCCATATGTCTTTAAAAAGATGGGCTGAGGAGGTGTTGAGGATGCCAGAAGGGGTGTGGAGCCTACAGATAAACCCACTGACCTACCCTGCATGGCGAGGCATAGATAGACACGGGATGCAGAGATGCTAAGGATGACCAGACAATGGTTGCCCTCCCTGTTAGCTGCGCAGTCTCCATCTGGCTGCCCTCCAAGACCCCCCTCACTGCCCTAGCCTCCCTGCACACACAACATACATGCAGTTATCTCAAAGCCCCTTCCCCCCACCCCCCTCTCTCCATGCTCGCTCCCACTCAGTGCTTCTCTCGTACGTAAACAAGCAGAAGTCTTCGGCTGATCTGAAAACACTGACCTACATAAAAGCATGCACTGTCTTCTCCTCATCCTATTCTAGACTCTCTAAATTCAAGTTGAGAGCATTGCATATTTTATGTATAATTTTGCATGTTATTATTATTATTATTATTATTATTATTATTATTATTATTATTATATTTATTTATTTTTTATTTTTTGGAAAAATGCATCCAGCACATACATGCTCTGTACGTCTTATATGCTTCTGAGATTGAAGAGATGGAATGAGTTTTATTATAGTTTACTAGTGAACTGTAATTAGCTGCATAATTTTTTGTTGCAGAGTTGGGGGGCAACAGAGAAAGATTTGTGGATCAAAGCAAACAACAGCAAAATAAATAAATAAATGAAACATTATTTGTATGTGCAAAGCTGTGCTTTTGTTCAGTGAGACTGCTTTAATTTGTTTGTGTCAATCCTTTTTTTATCCCAGGAATGCTGTATCTCAATGCTCTCTTGGTTAAAACCAGTCATTTCACGCTGAAAAATGTGCAGATACAACTGAGAAAATGAGCCTGTTGTTAATCAACACTCAAACAGGAAGTTATGTCTAACTGCTGGTGTGTGAGAATGTTGAATGAAACATGATGCCACCCTCAAAAGATGAATTATACCACGGAAGATGCAAGACTCAGCAACATCGTACAGCTTCTCTTTGAAAAGAGCCACACATCATTACTCATAAATGTTAACAGATACTTTGATCAACTCAGTGTGTTAGATTTGTATGAGGCTTTTAGCTATTTTTTAATAATTGGCTTTCTTATAATCAGAAAATAAAAACTGTGCTTTGCACGAGATAATTACAAAAGTAGTAACTGTAAAAGTCCACTGTCACTACGGCTTCTAGTTAGAACCTTGTTCTGCAGAAAGCTAAACTTCAGACCCAAAAGTCTTTCGCACTCTTGAATTTGTTTTCTTCCAGGAATGTTCTGTATTAGCTCCAATCACCTTCTGAATGGATGAAAAATATTCCCACAACTTAATGCTTCCACTGCTGCTCTGTGCAGGGACTCTTCAAGAATTAACAGAGACTTCGGAAGGCAATTGCTTCCACTGATTTAAGGGTTATAAATACTTTTGTAAGACAATATAACTAATGGCACAATAGCATGCTTCCTGGAAAGATCCATGTTACTCTTTATTCTGAATATTCTGTGCACCGATTAGGTAAGTGATCATAACTAAGAGGTTTTTTTTTCCTTTCAATTAGAATGCAGTGCAAAGACTTGAAGAATGATGAGCTCCAAAGAGGAGGAAACTCTCAGCTTTTTCCAATATGTTGAGGAGAATGGGCTGAGAGCCTACAACAGCCTGTTGGCTCAGAACTTGGACCACACCAGGAATGAAAGAAACAGGACATTCCTGCAGGAAAAAAACGAGAAGAAAAGGAAACAGGAGGAAGCCATAAGGAGGTAGGAAGGCAACCAGCCACAAAACAACAAACAAAATCCATGAGCATAAGTGAATAAACAGAGATGTCAGAGGACACACAAACACTTGGTTTTACCTTCATCTCTGATTAGATGTATCACGCCTGCTACAACTCTGTGACATCACAGATGTGGTAGAGTTCCCTTTAGGTTAGAGAGAATTGGGACAAGTGGAAGAGGGTGCCTGTGAGGGTGGCAGGTTGTTTTATTTTGGGGTTAACAAGTGTGGACTGATGCACTCTATGAACCTATGGAGGATAATTAATTTCTCATTTAGACTTATTTAGGACTCGTCCTTGCAAAGAGGTCACTGATGCTCTATTAAAAAAACAAAAAAAAAAAAAAACAGCAAGAATGAGGAGAATCATCTGTGCAAGAAGAAGCTTTAGACTGTGAGGATACAAACGAGAAAGATGCAGGGGAACTATTTTTATTCTGTTTTCTGGTACAGAATACTTCTGTCTATGCTGAAAATGTGTTATGTTTAAGTATATTCAATTATATAATGTGTGGGAATAATTTTGTCTATCAGGGACAAGGCATTTTATTACATCTAAATGCTGTTTTCACACATTGATTACAAAGGTTTTCAACAGGAACACCAAAACCATCCCTAGATATGGCCAAAAGGTGATGCCACCATAAAGGTGTAGTGATGTCAGGTGAGATACTATCTCACCTGACATCAGTAACTTGAATTACCTACAATAGGTGAGACAGTATCTCACCTATTGTAGGTAATTCAATCAAAGCTGATTGTCAGCTTACACACAAACAAACACACATTTCCTAATTGTGAAGATAAATGACTTATAATAACATTCCAACATGTAAAACAACTTCTAGCTGGTTTAGTTGCTCTCATATTGTTCAATTGTGCTTGATTTTAAAAAGCGGTGAAAGGATAAAATACATGATCTACCGACAAAAAAAGCACTTTCACTTCTTTCCTACTGGTAATCGGATCATTTCCTAAGATAAACTGCTTCAGTTTGTGGCAGCAGTTATGAAAAACATGCTACCCAGTGTTAAAACGGAATAAATGTTTTTTTTTTTTTTATCAGTCTGTGAAAAACAAAGTATTTAAGCCCCTGTTCAAAGTTTTATCTCGTCATCCAGTCATTACTTTGGCGCAACCCTGGATGGTTGAATGTTAAGTGAGCAGATGTTCATCTGCATCTTTAGCCCTGTCACATTCCTGTCAAAGGTCGTGTAATTCTAAAGATCTCTTCCTCTTTTGTTGCCTGTTGTTCTTTGTGTGACTCTTTGTGGACAGCTCATTCCAGAGTGGCTACGTTTTATTACTTTCACAATCAAAGCTGATTTAGGGTTGCTAATGCTAATACTCCAAGCATTTTTGGAGGTCGTTAAAGTTGGAAATCCTTCTGTGTTCGCATCAAAACACCTCCCCCCCTCCCCCCGCCTCCCCATCTCTATCAGTAGTCTGATGTAATCCTGTGGAGCAACTTCAGGAATTAGACACAGGGGATGCCTGAGGAAACTGACATTTTCTTCCTTTTAGATTTTGCCAGAGCAAGAGCATTAATACCTTTCCACTTCAGGAGGAGCATCAAATTTTGCAATGTTTTTTTTTGTGTGACTCCTGCAAGTAGGTCAATGAGATGACCTATTTCTTACAGTAACTGAGAGAGAGTTTTAGAATTCATAGTGCATACTTGTTTCTGTGAGTGAATAAGCACATCCATGCTTGAACAACAGGTTAAAAGAAATGAGAGGGGAGCTGTTGAAGGGGAGGGGGGAAGGGAGAGCAAATGGCTTGTAAATTGTATTAGACTGAGTGTATTTAAGAGTGTGGTGAAGAAAAACTTGTTAGAGAATGATTAAGTGTGAGTTCAGTTACAGGGGATGTGTTCTGCCTGGTGACAGTTGGAGGAGCTGTAGTCCAATTGAATCAGCCTGTTGGATTTGAGCAAGGCGGGCCTTCCTGCTGACAGTTTCCTCACTAAGGGTCTCTTCTGTTGTTTTTTTTTTTTTCTTTTTTACCTTTTTGAACACAAAAGTCATTGCCATAGCCTCACAGAAATACTTATTAAAGGGTATTTAATCACCGTTTGTCCCTCCTAACCACAAACTCATAGAAGACCAAACGTATGTAAATGTTCCTACATTTGCATGGGAATGCAAATTTCAAACGTCTCCTTTCCCTCTTCTAAACCCTTTGGAGCATGTGTGCATCCACTTACAGGCACTCATTCTGTTTCTTTACTCAGTATCCTCCTTGCTCCTTAAACAGAGAAAATTATTTGTTTATTTTTATTTTTATTTTTTAACATTGCCACACAGAAAAGCAGAGTTGCCCAACAACAAGTCAACTTCATTTGGTCCAACTGCACCTGTGGTCTGTCCTCTAGCCAATCACTGGGCAAATATCCTAAAAATAACTCAGCCACCAGTACTTCAGTCACACCAAGCCACCTACACACATGCGACCCATGCACACTGAAGCTGCAATGAGATATTTGCAACATATGGGAAGCAGAAACAATTTTTTTTTTTTCAATGACAAGTGTGGCTACATCTAATAGGTGTAATCTTTCTGCTTGTTTTCCAATTACATTTTATCCCAAAACCTTAATCATGACTATAATAATGACATATAAATAAACAAACAAGGATACAAAATATGTTTTTGTGTTAAGATTTTGGATGCTTTGATTTCCCTATTTGACAGGCTTATCACAGTGACATTCTAAGGTTTGCTGCTGGCATCTTTTTCTTGAACCGCCTGCTTAGTTTTTAAGCAAAACTACCTTGACAATGAGATGCAGCCATGTGCAAGTGTTGCGTTGTGCACATGTACTTTGTTATTGTTGTGCCGGGGCAGCTGGTTTTGTGCCTGATGTGTATATGTGTCCTGTTGCTAGGCAAAGCAGAGTCTGAGCAATGAACCAAATCTATACAGCGCCTTCTGTTCAGCAGCTGGCCAAGAGGGAGTCACTGTCAGCAAAGGAGCATGCACATTCATGCTTTAAGCACATATGAATTCTGATATGTGTCACATTTGTAAACATGTACATATCAGTTTATGTTCTTTTCTTAGCTTTCAATATATGAAATATGAAAACAGTTCAAGCATGCACGTATAACACACACAAACACGCACACACTTTATCCAATTAGTGTTCCCCTTTTGCCCATCATTAAGGCTCCATTCAGGCCAATCATCCATTTATAGGCATTGATTGTTTACAGGCGGGGGAGTGGGGGTTGAGGCTTCCATTGTGTTTGTGTGACTAGTGTCAGTCATATCCAGGGTTAAGCTCAAATCAATACTGTGCCTTAACTCTGGTGACTTTTATGCTGTCAGTGAAACTCGCATTTGTCGATGACTTGACTTGATGCCCTTATCAAATGCACACAAACATATAAACAAAATTGTTTCTGAGTTTGTGTTATTTTTTTTCTCATATTTTATCAGAACTTGCATGTTTAATTCTCCATCTTTAAATTAGTTTTTTTTTTTTCTTTTATTCCTCCCCCCTCCCCTTTTTGCTGCTTTCAGAACTGGTGAGGATATAGCGACAGAAGGCAAGCACCTGCGCATGGGCTCAATAACCATGCCTGAGCCCCAGGAGCGAATGCCCTTGCCCCACCTGCACACTATCGCTTGCGGTCAGGGCTTCTCGGTCCGCTCCCAGTCCCTCCACTCTGTTGGTGGCGGTAACACAGGAGGAGGAGGAGGAGGAGGAGGAGGAGATGAGGAAGTGGGGAGTCCCACCTCTAGGAAGCAGCCACCACCTAAGCCTAGGAGAGACCCGGCTACCAAGCTGAGCATGTCGTCTGAAGCAGTGGACCACAGTGCCATGTCCACCTGCCGTGGGGAGAGATGTGACGGTGAGTGTTTGTGGCACTTTGCATCATATTGCTGCAGATATCTTTAGCTGTTCTCTCAGAGTCACATGACATCTAGTTGTTGACATGATACAAATTTATTTACATGAAATTACTTCCTTTGATTACTTACGGGTAATGACATCATAAACATGTCTTGATCAGTCTTATTTTATTTTATTTATTTATTTATTTATTCATTTATTTATTTATTTATTTTTTACTTACTTTTTGTTTGTTGGTCCCAATTAGTTAATTCCTTCTCCAATTTTTACCCTCACTTATTATCTATAAAGTGGCATTTCATCTCTTCTTGTTCTGTTACACACACCTGTAGTTAAGTAGTACTATGATTTCTTGACAGTCAACATCCTCTGTTCTTGTGTATTTTAGGACAAACACAATGCTTATCTCATATCCCAATAAATCAGAGCAAGTGAAGATAAAACTCATACTCTGACATAACAAATCTTTTGTCTTGTTTCCTGTTTTAGCAAGTGCCCATATACATCAAACTACATGTATTTGATAAGTGCAGTTTTCAGTAAACGAAGCAAAACAACCTATTACTAACCGATAATAAAGTAATATGTATAGTATTATGTGCATGCATCACCTCCTTGAAAACTGTTGCTATTACAAATGCCATTATATGCAGTGCAAAAAATGGCAAAATGCACAGAATAAAACCTCTGAAATCCTAGCAATCTAATTTATAGACTGGGGCTTATTATAGCAAGAGAAGCTTTGACTTCTTTTTCATTGGTGTCCTTTACCGCCAACGTGATGTTTAGGGAGTCACCCAGCCGGGCTCAGATTGGTGGGGATCTCTGTGTGCACACACAGATCTTCCTGGGCACCACGGCAACCATCCCACAGAAACAAGACCCCCTGCAGCCCAGCCAATAACAGCCGTGCTACGGAGCTTGGGCCAATAGGACTCCAGAGATGCTGAGGTCTGAGCTTTGTCAGCCAATCAGCGATAGAGTGTAGGGGTGTCCCTGGCTAAGGGGAGGCTGGCGTGCTCCATTGCTGGTGCTTTTTTGTGGAAAAGGGAGGAGCTTGTCAGAGTAAAATTCATTCAGGAGGAGCGACTGACCTAGATTTGTTTTTCCCTGGAGAAGAGGGAGGGGGAGGTGCTGCGGGTAAACACATCCATTACAGGGGGAGGGGGAGAAGGGGAAGTAAGAGACAGAGAAAAAGAAAAAAAAAACAGGCAAAAAAGGATATTTGAATGGCTGATTTCGGCATCAGCGCTGATACAAAGCTCAGCATTTAACAAGAAAACCTCGTTGTGTGGTAATGCATTTTATTGTGACAGAGAGAAAACATATTTAAGCAGTATCGCATGCACACATTCAGATTCTAGCAAATATTGACACAAAGAAATATGAGGCATTCTCAATAACATGGCTACTACACTGGTCCAGTTGCAGCATCTTCAATTTTTTGTCAGTGGTGATAAGGATAAAAAAAACATATGTATCCAAAAAATGAGCAAAGTTTGATATCAGCACTATCTAAACATACAAAATGAGTTGCAAATGACTACAGAAAAACAACATATGCTTACATGACATGATATTATTTGTTGCAACAGTAAAACTGAAAAATTAACATGCAACAGGGACACAAAGTAAGTATACTGTTAAACTTCAGCTAGAAATACTTTCAAAGACAAGTTAGCACATATGGCATAATTGTTTTCATGAGGTTTTCCATCAATTAATGTGCAGGGATGTGCAGTGTGCATGCACCGGTTTGCATGTTCTGCAGTCACTGATGGTGGTGAGTCATACAGTAATGGGAAATATGCATGTCTGGGGCCATCTGGTATCTGAATTATTAAAGGTCTAAAATCTGCAGTTTGGAAATTTCAGCTATGGTTCATTTCTTCACTAAGCCCATCTCTCACTTCCCATCCTAGGGAAAGGCACTTCTATCCAAACATTTCATCGACTGACCTAGAAATAAACTGTGACACAGAGCAGTGAATGAGGCTTTAGCGCTGCGCTGCTTTTATACAGTAGTATCTAGGAAATACTAGCACTGTACCAAAGCCACTCTGCACCACATCTGAAGAGATTCACACTGCAATAGCACGTCACCACTATCAAAAAGAAGCTCCACAGAGTGTGTGACCCAAATACAATATTCTCATATTGCTTCCCTGCTATGTATCTGACCTAGAAACAGGCATATGCATCAACTGGTCCCACAACTCACATGCAAGGTATTGCTCACAGTGATACACAGTGACCTACGGCTGACCCATAAAAATTCAGAAAGGTTTCCTATCAACGCTAGTGTTTTTAATTCAATGTTTTTTCACACAAAAGGATTGACTTACTACAATTTGCCAATGCTGTTTTATTTGCAACTGTAGAGATTTTTTTCTTATATATTGATATTCTACTTCCTGTTCCTTTTTGTCTCATTAACCTGTCTTGCATATTTCTTACACAAAATGTGTTGTATTGATATAAAGGATTAGATGACCTTGTTCTGTTTAATACACTTTACCTCAAGGTATACAGATGCTTGCAAAAAGCCTTTGAAGCTTTCAAAACTTTCTGATGAATCCACACAACGTACCGAATAGTTGTGTAATAGTAGGACTATTTTGTCTGCTTTTTATTAGTTTTCACAAATAAACAGTAAAAATACCCACTTACTCTGGAATCCACTGCAATCAATTGCCTTTAGAAGTCACTAAATTAGAAAGTAGAGTTTATCTTGAGTAATTTACGTTCAGTATAAATGCTGTTCTGTGACCAAACAGCATTATGAATTATAATAGTGAACTGATCACTGTTTAATCAATTCTGAAAATCGTAATGCAATATAACTGAAGACAAATTAATGAAATGGGAAAAAAAAGAAAATTCTGATTTTGTTTATTTGATCAATTTTCTCTCCTTTGTGTTTTAGCAGTACAAGGATGCAATGAGGACTGCAGACGGGTGCCACCTCCAAAACCCAAGAGGAACCCCAACACACAACTTAGCGTTTCCTTTGATGAGTCCTACATTAGGAGTCACGGAAGCAGTGGTGTGTGCCCGTCCAAGCACCTCCACCACACAACGTCCCCATGCGAACGCAACCCCTCACCTCCACAGAGTGACGAGAGTCCCACAGACGACTGTGAGGATGAGCCTGTCTACATAGAAATGGGGGGGATTGACATCGGGCCACGAGAACCATTGAAGATTGAGGATGAAGAGCCGGGAGAGTCTGTGTACGAGGAAATGAAGTATCCAGCCCTGGATGATATGGAGTACCGCACTGATCCTGTTGGATGTCGTTCTGCCTGCCCCACCCCAGCACCCTATGATCCTGAGCCTCTCAGTCGCTGCTCCACCCCTCGAAACATCCCCCTCTGTGACATTCCTGCACCCTTTCCTAATTTACTCACTCACCGACCGCCGCTGCTGGTGTTTCCACCGGCACCAGCCCAGTGCTCGCCAAACTCAGATGAGTCTCCCCTCACACCTTTAGATGTAGCCAAGTTGCCAATGCTGGAGAACCAGCCCTATAGCAAGTCCCCGACCTCTTCAAATGAACCTCCTCCTTCTGCTCACATCCGCAGGGAGCTCACTGCTACCCCAACACTTACAGTCTCTGGCCGCTCCTCTGCACCTCCGCTCCCCTGTGCGCTTTACAAATCCTCCTCCTCATCATCCTATCAGCGTAGCCATTCTGCCTGCCCATCACCAGTCAGCATGGGCCGCTGTCTCACCCCTCTGAGCCTAATGCGTACACCTCCATTTGATGCTCCAATGCCTTTTCCTGGGGGTCTCCCTCGGAGTGCATCTGCAACCCCTCACGGCAAAGGTTCCCCTCCTCAAGAAGGTGTTGGACGACTCCACGGCTCTATGCAGAATGTGTCAACAGGTCGTTCGCGGACACCCACCAGTCCACTTGATGAACTAACAAACCTGTTCACCACAGGCAGGAACATGCTGAAGAAAAATGCCAGTGGAAGAAAATCTAAAGAGCCTGGAGAGAGTAAGCTATGTCTTGGATATGCTTTTACATCGTAGATTAATGTTGTTGTAAAACCAGGAATAGAAAAAGAAAAAACAGTATTCTAAATTTAGATAGCTTTTAGGTGTGGAAAAGAAAGCATTTTCACTTAGAGCTGAAAGTCAAGGGACATCTTCAATAGGCATAAACCAATCAGTCAGCTGAATAAACTACAATGCAAAACAAATTCAGGGAATATTGATATTCTCTGATTTATAAACAGCCCATACTGCTCTCTTCTGTCTTTAAATTAATGCTGTTTTTGGGATAAAATTTAAACCATGCCAATTTAAGATGCTGTGTAAAGTGTGCATCTCTTTTTACAGCATGGTGGCAAAAGTTGCAAAATTTCCCTTTGTTTAATCTAGGCACACAAAGCCAAGTCAGATACAGATCGTATGATTTAATCTGAGGAGATTAGAGACTAAAGCGGACAGCGGGTCTCTCAAACCAACTCATGGCATTAGGCCATCATGCAGGATTACTTTTAAATATGTAAACATCAGATTTAAATACCGATATTCATGCCACATTCACTCAAGATGCTGCCAAAATCAGTTCATCTGCAGAGGAAAGCAGAATCTGCTCAAAGACAGGTAGATATTTTTCACTCTATAAAAGGTATTAAAACTGAGTTAAGTTATAGTTTATGTTAGTCAGCAGCATTATAAGTTTACTGATAATGGTTTATTATCTGTAAACCACTGTGTTGTTCCTGAACATAATGAAATCTAACATGTTGAAAATTACTATTTTAAGATTTACATGTGCCCATATATATGAACCTCATATTAGGCAAGAGGAAGTCTCATAAATGCATAAATCATATTAAGATTTATACTGAATTATTTTTAACTTGATAAGGTTAAGATTACCTGCAGATAAACATAAATGTGAGATGAATCTTCAGAGTTTAATTCTTCCATTGAGTGTTCTATAAAATAGTAATTAAGTAATTAAAGAAAAATCTATATGTTTTAAATCTACACATGTTTATGGTTTCACTACCCCCTCTCCCCTCCTCCCTTAAATCATAAATTGTGGTGAAATTGGACAGATTCTACACATCCATCCTCAGTCAGTTTTCTTAGCAACTACAACATAGCAACAGAGGAAGGAGGGGAAAAAATCCCTGTTTCTTATTTGCAGATTTCCTTCCCGTGGGTAATGCAGCCAATCACAGCTCAGGGCATGGTGGTGTACAAATGAGTGTTGAGCAGCTGACAGGGGCGGTGATGCCTCACAACTCAAATGTGTTTTGTCCAATCAGCACATACCTTTCTCATGGTTAAGCCAATCGGGCTGCTGGTGCAGCAGACGTGCAGCGGGACAGAGTGGAAACAAAGTACATTGGGTTACTTATACTTTTAATTGTAATATAATTGGCTTGACTTAAGATTTTCTTGTCAGAAATCTAATGCACATTTGCTTTATTTAGGATTTTGTTATGTTTATTTAATTACAACAATTACATTCTTTTAAGAGATTGTTAAAAATCATGTATTTTAATCAGGTGCATAGAAGTCCTTGTTTCTTTAATACATAGGAATAGGAAGCAGTGTTGTTTTTTTATCATTTGTTTCTCTCTTTGAATTTTTTCTGGACATAATGGTTCTCAAAGAACTGGCCTTTATTTTACATTTGCATTATCTAGCAATAGAGACAATATTCTGACCCATTCACCAATTGGTTAATCTTCCCTTTCATATTATATGCCCCCACAAGTAAACACTCACACATGCATCTATACTTTTTAAATTGGCTTGTGTAACTCATGGGAGCATAACAGGCATACAGATACAAATCTTACTTTATTTTCATGGTTAATGGAATCAATCTGTAGTTTATTAGAAAAGCATAGCTAAGATCTATGCTGTATTTGCTCTCAGAAACTGTGAACACTGAAGCAAAGTATTGGGTGCCACCTAGTGGTTATTAACGGATATTGCAATACAAACCTATTTTCTCAATTGTTAATTGACAGTATGTTAACAGAGGTTTCAAACTAAGAATTATAACCATAATATATTATAATATTTAAAATATTGGTAAATATAAAAATAATAAAGTAGTTTATTTGTGCTCTTCTGCAGCTGAGTCAAAGGTCAAGTCTCACAGTGATTCCAAGCGTGAAGGTAAGGAACGCCACAGCAAGGATTCCAAACGTGAGTCCAAAGAGCGCCACAGCAAGGAGTCTTCTCATCGAAGAGAACGAGACAAAGACAAAGACAAAGATAAAGACAAAGACAAAGATAGGGGCGGCAGCAATACAGAACCTCCAATTCACAGACAGAACAGTCGAGATCGCACCTCCAGCAGTACAGATGTGCCCCTTGTCCGCAGGGATAGCAAGGATCAAGCCTCCAGTGGTCTAGAGCCCATCTCTGGGAGACGGGACTCCAAAGACAAAAGCTGCAGCTCCTCAGACGCCATACCTTTAATAAGAAAAGACTCCAAAGAAAGATGCATTAGCAACGGTGAACTAATTCCAAGGAAAGATGGCAAAGATCGGGGTGGAGGACATGCCACAGAGTCTTCACAAAGACAGGAAAGCAAAGATAGAGACAAACTAATAGATCAGCAACACGAGCCCTTATCAAAACAAGAGAGCAAGGAAAGGGCAAGAAATGGTTTGGACTCAAAGCAAGATAGCAGAGACCGAGTAGGTGAGCTTCCGCCTCGTCAAGAAAGTAAAGACAGAACTAGAAATGGGCCAGAATTTAGGAACGATTGCAAAGACAATCGTTCTGATTTGTTACTTCATCAAGAGAGTGTAGACAGAGAAAGAAGTAGCACTGAACATAAATATGAGGGACGAATAGACCAGCCACCTGAAGTGCTGTTGAGACAAGAGACATCACGGAGCAACAAGGTTGATTTTAAGTATGAAGGCAGAGATCGGAATTGCCACAACGGAGGGGATCTTCCTCCCCCTCTTTTACCAAGGCAGGAAAGTAAAGACCTGAGTAGGACAGGCCTTGAAGTGAGACGGGACAGCAAAGACAGAAGTCTTAATGGCTCAGAGCAGCACCTTTATGATTTCAAATGCAGCAAGAGTCCTCCTGTAACGGAGTACAGGTGTGATAAAGAGCGTGGACACAGGTCAGACGGTACGCCGAGGCGTGACAACAGAGCTAATCACAATATGGACCAGTCAAAAGCACAAGAGAGAAATGGCAGCACAATTTCAGGGCAACATTCATCCACTACTACACCCACTCACCATGGGAAATCATCCAGTAGCCCACCTTTGTCTGCAGGAACTGGAAACGGTGAGAGCTCTTCCATCTCAATTCCAAGAAAATTAAATTGTGCTCTGGTTAAATAATATTTCTTGAAGGATAATGCACTGAATCTGTTCCCTGACATACAGCTTTGCATTTTTTTTTCTTTTTTAGATTTGAAAACTCCATCCAAGTATAGTCGCTCCCCTTCAATGCCCAATAACCCTTCCCCACTTGGAACGCCACAAAGGAGAGCTGCAGAGACCCATCAAAGTCAGGTATGCACTTGCATTATTTTTTCTTTGTTATTTTTTAACTTTGGAAAACAGGCTCTCTGCTTACAGATGAATCCTTGTTTGAAGAGTGTAGATAGTTTTTATTTTTCATTGCATCATCATCGTTTAATTTTATATGTTCCCAGTCCTCCTTGGTAGTTCGATATCAAAGCTCTCAAAAACATAATTGACTCTATCACATGTAAAATAGATAGCAACACCACTGCCAAAAGAAACATTGCCATATGAAGGAGACCAAGTATTAAAAAAAAAAAAACTGTCTAAAGTGTTTTCCAATTTTTCATAATTGCTTTGATGCAGTTGTCAACTCAGACTCCACATTTTCAAAACAGTTTACACACACGCTTAAATAGCAGCACTCATCGCCAAAGTCACAGATTTTGTTTGCAAACGGCACTAAACAGGCCAAGGCTTTAAAAATATGGAACAAAAGCAAATACTTCCTTCAAAACAGCACAGCTGTATGAACTCTTCCTAACAATCAATACAAAATTGGCAAGAAAATGCAGCACATTCTCGTCAATGTAGCCCAGAGGGTTGACAGCTGCCTCCCTCAAACTACATTACTACATTATTGCTGTTATTTCTGTAAACGTTTTTGCTTTTGCTAAACTCTAAGTTTTATTCATCTATTAAACTGGTGTTTTGGGGATTTACTTGCTTTTTCTTAGGCATAGCACCACATAGTACGATGCTGCAGCTGCCTTGTCATTTGAAGTGCTAAAAGTATGAGCTGCTCTCTGCTGTGACCACAGTTCATTTAGCCTGCTATAAAAAATAAAAAAAAAACTCTCAGACAACATTGTGGCAGTGAAGCATCTTTAGATCCAGCCCATGAGAATCCCAACTTTAAATAATCATGGTTATACTTTCTTCTTTTATTTTGCTTGGCTCAAACTCTAACTTCTTACCTTCGATACTAAATCTTCAATCAATCAATCTTGTCTCTGGTTATATTTTTGTCAAAGGCCTGGTGAAAATATCTGAATGTACACGGTTACCTTTACTGATTTGTTTATTTTGTCATGTCACATTCCCCTGAAGAGCTCTGGTACCATCCAGGGGGAGCATAGCCGCATTTTGAAAAGCCCATTACATTGCTTTCATCCAAGTACCAGTTGTTATCTTTCTACACAGGCTGTGTCAAATTGTCCTTCTCGAAAAGAATTGGATTCATACAATTCTGTGTAACTGAATATGAGTTGCGCCTGTTGGTAAAGTGCCATCAGGTGACATTTGCTGCACTTTGACACTATGTAACCGAGTTGAAATTCGTTCTGTCACTTAGATGCTGCAGATGCCATGGATCTGTGGAGACACCACTATGTTAGAGCAGATAGAAAGAAAACGGAACCTCTGTGCGGAGATCCTCTCCAGACAGCATCCGCACTTGCAGAGATATCTGGAAAGGCCTCCACCTCCTGACAAGAACGAGGACAGGCACCTGGAGCGAAGTCAGTGCAAGCAGGAAAGCGTATCTGTCCTCGCCGGCTGTGGGAAAAGCAGTGGAACCAAGAAGATCCGACCTCCCCCGTACCCAACACAGACAACTGTATTCTGGGACACGGCCATCTGACATTAAAAAAAAAAACAACAAAACAACAACTTTATCCTCTGTACCACATAACCCCCACATACTCACTTCTTCTCCCTGTTTGGTGGTACCGGGGCTCCCCTTGCGACAATGCTTCAGGGTGATCACAAAGAGCACTGGGAGGGGGGGAGGGGGGTGATACTTGCTGATGTCAGGACCATAGTGGTTACCACTGCAATATTTCTGCTTGTTCAGGTTGTCACATTTTCTTATCATCACTGGTGATATTTGCTATTTTTCTATTTCCTGTGACTGAACTCTTGTATATTGATAAGTAGAGTAGATATCCAATAATGAATAGATATTTTCTAAATAAGATGATGGGGAACAAAAAGCATCTAAAATTATTATTAAATTAGATTTCAATGCAATCTAATATTTGTTTCAATGTAAACTTTTTTGTTTAGTTTATTTTACATAAAAAAAACATAATCTATCAGTACTTTTACTGTAGTAGCATCATTTTTGTATGCCCAACTTTTTTCTTTGTGTACGTGCGCAAAAGCACTTAAATGAATGAACCGTTCAATTCTATCTATACTCTTCACATTTTCACTGTTGTACTGTAAGTCAAAGAGTGAAAGTTAACTTGCTTTAGACGCCAGCGGGCTCTCAAAGCCTTTACAACTATGTTCTAGAATGTACAACAGTAGGTCCTAGAACAGATTCAATTTCACTTTTGTGAATCACGGTTACAAGCTGTGTGCTCACAAACTGAAAGCCTTTCTGAAGTGGTTGAGTCATGTTGGTTGGCTTGTTGTAACAGACAGAGAAGTGTTATGAAGTAATCTTTAAAAAAAAAAAGAAAAAGAAAAGAAAAAAGCTATGAGGTGGAGTTTGATAGGTAGTAAATTAGAACATACATTTTTTTTTTTTAAGTCTCATTACGATGACCAACCAAAGCCTGTTGACATGTCGAATCTGCAGTGCCGGTTTTAAATAAGGGCAATATGGGGAATTGTCCTGAGTTGTATTAGAAAAGAGAGTGCATGACAACCAGATAAACAAGAATAACGCTTGATGTGCCATTCTCAAGTTTTCTATTGCTTTTATGCAGTTAAGCATGAGTCCTCTGCTTGAGGATAAGAATGGGGAGTCACGCTTATCTGTTTGTGTGAGACTGTCTTCAATTTTTCAAAACCCCAAAATCTCAGATAATGTTCCGTATTTAAACTTGTTGGGTTGCCGTAGCATGATAATCTCGCTTAGGGCACCGTTAGTATAAAAAAAAAAAAAAAAAAATTGCCACAGCATATTGGTGGGGTTGCACTCAGACGGTTGGGTATTTGTAAAACAGTTCTTGGCAGGAGCCGGTGAGTAATGTCACCCTTGTAATGCCATGCACAATGTGACCACCATAATAGTGTAAATACTTGATACCAACAGCTAGCCCGTACAATCAAGACCTAAGCTTTTAGTGAGTTTCCTAATTTTACAGCAGATTATTATAGCCATATGCACTTGAAGAAATCTTTCAATGTTATGCTTATATATTTTTTGGTAAAAGTTAAGAGTGATGAGTTGTACCATGTATGTTTTAATTTATTGGCTGGAAAGTAAAGCCTCAGGAGTCTGGCTGTGTTCGACATGCAGTCATCTATATTTGGTTGTCACTGACAATGTTCCCAGTCCAGAATTTGTTGGCAACCACTTTAGAAATATCAGATTGTTTAAGGACCTATCACATTGCAGTCAAAAAGACAAGGCATTGCACAATGGCCTTTAAAACATTTGGGCTTTTTTTTTTTTTGGTGGGGGGAGGGGGGAAGAAAGAAAAGAAACAGCACTAATATTAATTTTTCTAATACACAGAATCAGGCTGGTTACCTATATGTCTTTCCCTCCCTGTTTCCACCCTCTACCTCAATCCCTGTTTTATATCTCAATTGGTATTCCTTTTGTACATTAAATATAATGTCAACATTACCAAAAGCACCATTAATTTGACAAATGAGCCAGTCCTGAGTGTATAAGTGCAGCAGCCCTCTCTCCAGTGAGGATTAAAGAAAAACAATACCTTGTGTTGTTACTGTACGTGTGCAAGAGAAAAGACTGTGTGCGTGTGTGTGTGTGTGTGGGGGGGGGGGGGGGGGGGGCTGGGGCGGTGGGGGAAGCCCACGTGATTTGTGGGTTGAAATTTTA
>NW_015114624.1:23622-92108 GCF_001443285.1 Poecilia latipinna
TGGTTTTTTTGTTTGAGTGGGAAAAAAAAAAACACGGGGGGGGGTTTGTGTGGTGGGTTTTGGGGGGGGGGGGGTTGCGTGCTTGTGAGTGTGTGCCAAGCTACATGAGTTTGCAAGTCGCAATTTTAAAATGATTGTTTTAAAGACTTTCACTTTGCTATGTCATGACATTGACGGGTGAAGGGTGGAAATGTATTATTAACGCTGTACAATCTTTTTGTGTGTATAAACATGCACTGTGAAAAGGTAGAGAGAGCACCGCACTGTCAGTCCTCTGTCTGTATTGCACTGTGTTCTCGTTTTGCATTATATAAAAAAAAGAAAAAGAAAAAAAAAAGTACTGTATTCTGATTGTCACTTGGGTTCTGTTGAGAGAAATAAATAAATATTAATTTCAAAGCCGTTATGGAAACATTTCTTGTTGGCACTGGAACATCGGGCTTTTCGTGGCCAGGACTGCGAAAGAGTAAATAAGTAATCAAGACAAATGTTTATTTAGTTTATTCGACAAGGTAATTTTCCAAAAATATGGTACATCTCAAAAAAAACATAATATTGAGTAAAAGTGTAATATTTCTTGCCAGTCATCTCAGAAATTTGCCTAAAAAATAAGAGCATGAATGAGGACCCATTTTCTCAATTTTACCTTCTGTTAGACTGTCAATGCCCTCCTTTGAGGACTGAGAGGATCTCTAAACATTGCTATAGGATTAAAATATAAAAAAAAACACATTAAAAAAATCTTTAAAACGTGCCATTTACCACAGGAACTTTCATTTAATGAAGAAAGTAAAAGGATGCGATTGTCAAGTAAAACACATTCTGTTGTACAGTCAGATTGACTCATTGTCTGTGTAGTTAACTGTAAAACATGTTGCACTAAAGATAGAAAGCAAAAAAAGGACAAAACAAGACAGTTGGTTGGCAATCTGGTGGCTGTTAGACAGTGATCTTAACTAGAGGCTGGCCTTAAAATGAAACCTGAGCTTACGGCCTTGTACAATGTTCGATTACCCTATGTTTTAAATATCTTAAATATCACAAATGTGTTTAACATAACTAGAGATACAGCTTGAAGTCTAGAGAGTCATTAATCCCGAAGGCAAAGATTACACCGACTGGCCTTGTGCCGCTGCTGATCAGCTGCTTTGATGGTACCAGGCTTTACAGGGACGAAATCCTCTCTATCTCTTACAGTAGTTAGCCAAAAACTGTAAAGATTGGAAAAGTAGTGACAGGAACCCTGCGCACCTTGACACTCAATGAAGGGATGAGTTCGAAAATCCCTGAGGCAGCTACCAGAAGAAGCCAACGATTGTCCACCACCCTCATCACCTGCTCCCGTGTGCTGTAAAGCAGTAGTGTTAGATAAGAAGAGTTGACCTCATAAGGCATTTATAAACACTTTCAAGCTTTTCATAAGACTCACCAGAAGGAAGGAGTATCCTGTCCATAAACTCTTCCAGCCATCTGGGCAGGGAGGAATTGCTTGATCTTGACTGTGAAATGGCATTGCTGGTGAAAAGGTCTCACACACAACACAGCGGCTGATGTGGAGGCTTATCTCCTGGCCAAAGAGTGGCATCATTGGTATAGGAGCAGTAGTGGAAAGCCAGTAGGATTTGTCATTGCGACTGGAGTAGTAGCATGCGTCTTTGTCGCAGTAGGAGAAAGGCATGGTGGAGAAAACGGGGAGACAAGAGCCAGGCTGACCTACATGGAGTTGATAAAAATGGGGTCAAACACAAATATATATATATATATTTTCTAAACTAAGCTAGAAGACTGTGAGGTGCTGTGTGTAAAATAATAAAATTGTCTTGATGACATAAAATTGATGATGATAATATGGTGATAACAGAAAAGAAATGGGGTTTCATTTTTCAAAGTCATACTGTCATTCATTAGTTTATAAATGTAAAAGTTTAAAAGTAAATGATGATTTAGCAAGCTAAATAGTCTGCAAACAACATTTAATTGACATATTTAAATGTTGTTTAAATATTTGAATTATAACTAAATATGCCAAAAAATGCAAAGTCACTTCCTGATAACCAGAAGTTGACTACCAAAACAAAAGTTGGATCTTGTGGACCTAAATTCCTGCTGGTGAGATTGATTCACTTCATTTTTTGTGCAAAGAAATGTGCTCTAATAATATGGCAAGCAGGGGACAAATTTAAAAAAAAATTAAATTTGAAAGAAAATGCCTTTAAAACTTAGGTCATTATTTTAGGGAGATGGCAATATTTAGATTTGTGCTAAATATTCATTTCCCTAACTAAATGTTTAGTTTGCGAACTAAATATTTTGCTTGTCAATTAAATATCTAGTTTGAAATTGTGACATTTGCAAATGAATAAATAACATGTTAAAATATGACAGAAAAATTAACTCCCTTTTTTCTATTATGACAGACTAAAAAAACCCAAGTAATTGCTGTTAATTTTTTGACTGTGTAACTTTACAAACTACACCTCATAGAGGACAAGCAAATGATATGTAGACTTACCCAGATCCTGTGTGTGAGCCTTCTCTTGTCCTTCCAGGTAGACGAGACTGTATCCCACCCACAGCTGGTTGCTACCTGCAGGACACTGTGGTACCAAAACTGACTGGCTGTGGATAACCAAAAGAAAGCCTGATCTAAGTCGCCTTCTATGGCCAGGCTCGCCTGGATCACCAGGAGGACCAGGGGCACCTGAAAAGGGAGGAAATTAATAAAGAAGAAAAGAGTATGAGCCAATGAAGTGTCTCAGGACACTCGTCATTGGTTTCCAGTTTGTTTTTAGTTGTTCTCTCAAATGTTCTTACGAGTATCTTTGGGACAGGAACATGAACATGATGTTGTTTACCTTGAGGCCCAGTGTATCCTCGCTCACCAACATCACCTGGGTCTCCACTGTATCCATCTAACCCAGGTGGCCCTGGTGTACCGGGAAAGCCCACAAACCCTTTAGGACCCTTTTGTCCTGGATCAGAAAGAAAAATGAATAATAAAATTAAAGGTGACGATACTTTACACACAAATGAATTATAAACTGATGGAAAAACAGTAAAAAAAAAACAAAAAACAACTTTCTCACCTGTTCGACCAAAAGGACCAGGACGACCCACATACCCTTGACTTCCTTCACTTCCTGAAACGCCTTTTGGTCCTGGGGCTCCAGGGGGAGGAACCCTTAAATCTACAGTGATTAAATCACCAGGTTGACCTTTGACACCTAGAAGAAGAAAAGAATGACCTTCCTGAAAACCAAATCTTTCAGTACATTAGTTGTCATAGTTTATAAACTTATTTCTGTTATTCTGTCATAGTGCCAACCACCTGGATCTCCAATTGGGCCAATTTCTCCCTTGCAACCTTGAGGTCCAGAGATGCCCTGTTGACCTCTGGATCCCAGAGGGCCCCTTGGCCCATCAGGACCTTTCTCACCTATGGATGGGCATCAAAACATTTAGTTCTGGTCAATATCACCCCTGGAATGTTCTTGGCATCTATCCTGTTTTTAAATGTACCCTTTGGTCCTGGAGAGCCACTTTGGCCACGAGGCCCTGGAGGTCCTGGAACGCCTTTATTTCCCCTAAGACCTGGTGGTCCACGATGGCCATCTGGTCCAAGGTCTCCTTTGTATGAAATGCTGCCACCAGGTGGACCAGGTGGACCAGGAGGACCTGAAAAACCAGTTACAAACCCCAGATGTAAATTCACATCTTATATTCTCTTAAGTTTTTTTCAAAGATAAAGTTAATAACTCGTGAATATAACAAGCAAAACATAAGTAACCTGAGGGTCCTGGGAGCCCTTCATAGCCTCTATCACCCTGAGGTCCATGAAGGGGGTTTTGGCAGGTTTTGCCAGAGCTACCAGGTGTTCCTGGTATTCCTGGAAAACCTGGAGTGGAAAACACACAGTCACACTCCTGTATCATGATAATAAAGGCAAACGACAACCTAAGAGACCATATTACAAGTGAAATAACTAATTTCGCAACGAAATACTGACTGAAGAAGGTGCATATTTATGCAATTACCTTATTCATGTTATGCATCTTGTTTATTGTCATCATTTTAGTATAAATCTGTTTTCACTTTTACATTAGAAGGTTTTTTTTGTAATTTTTTTTCATCATAATCAATTATTGTTGCTCATAATTGATAAGTAAAAGCAATAAAAAGATTAAACATTCAAAGGTTTGAGTAGTTTTCATAGGCACTGTAAATACAGAATGAATTTCAGACCTGTGTTCCCAGGTGCCCCAGTTTGGCCTTTAACCCCTGGAATAGTTGCCCCCGCTGGCCCCGAGATGCCCCGGGCGCCTTTGGCTCCAGGTATACCCTTTTGTCCACGAGGTCCTGAAGTGCCTTGGTCTACATTTTAATAAGGCAGATGTAACATGGTATTTGTCATTTGAATTTTGATTTTGAGACTTACTTATCATTGAAAAATAAAACTTTTAATATACACGAGCTTTTCTATTGAAGTGCAGTCTTTGTCCTTTGTTTCTATGCATCTCATTCTTCTTACCGTCTGCTCCCTTCATCCCTTTCGGACCTCTTAGCCCATTCAATCCATCCAGACCTGGAGTTCCAGGGGGACCTAATATAAATCACAAGGAAACATAAATGACATGCTGTTGTGTGTGGCTGGCGCTAAAATTAATTCCTCCTTCCATTAAATGCATCAAAAACTTATTGATGAACACCGTGTTAGCTTTTCTCTTTACAGCATTTACTTCCTGTCTTCAACGGAACCCTCGTCTGAATTTTATCGAGAAGGAAAAACAGATAACACTTCAGTACTTTAATTGATGGCCACAACAAGTAATCACAAATCACAATGTCTACTCTCGGCGTGTGTGTGTGCTCAATTAGTAATGCTTTTTTTTTAAATGACTGCACCTGGATTGCCACATTGGCCGGGGGGGGCTGGTGGTCCCACAACTCCTTCGTCACCTGGAGGACCTCTAATGCCTGGACGCCCTGGTAGACCTCGGGACCCAGGAGAGCCTAAGGATGCACATATCATGACAAGGTCAAGACAGCAAGCTAAAAGAAAAACAAAAAAACAAAAAATCAGGAGGATTGGATTTTTTGGGCTGTTTTTGCTTAAAGATACATTTCTTTAATTTTCTCTTTAAAAATGTGCTTTATATATGGTGAGGACCAACACAATATTGTAATTTTTACAGTACAATGCATAATGAATTAATGCATTAACTTTTTTATTTCAAGTAGAAGGAAAGAAAGGGAATGGTGACATCTAAAGTCACAACGCAGATTTTTAGAATATAACCATGAATCTTTATCAACAGGATGAACAACTGAGCATGAATGAAACAAAACAGGTCTGTTGAAAGAAATAACACACATGTAATTACAAGGACAACAGCACACAAATGTTGGAAGATTTTACTATAACACTTTTTTTTTTTATCATAGCACCAACATTGTTTAATGCTGTGTTGTATGAATTCCTATAACATTTTTAGTGGCAGTTACCTGGCCCTCCTTGTCTTCCAGTTTCCCCAGTCACCCCTGGATGTCCAGGTTGCCCTTGCCTTCCCCTGGGTCCTGGGTCACCTGGATGCCCTGGACTTCCTCTATGTGCTAAATAAAATAAACTTGGTTATAAACTTGGTTATAAACTGCAAGTTACAAAGTTTTTGTAATTTGGTTACAAAAACTTTGTAAAGTTTTTGTAAAGCAAAAACTTTACAAATTTTGCTAAGTTGTAAAGTTTTTAGGCATTCTGTTTTTTTAGACATGGACTTACGACTGGGCCCAATCTCCCCAGGTAATCCTTTGAGTCCTTGTGGGCCAGGTCTCCCATAGGATTGCCCTTTATTACCTAAAACAGATTTATTATATATCACTTTAAAATTTATGTCAGTGATTCTGCTCACTGTAAATTCTGTTTCGCCATAGTATGTCATGGTCAAGAGTTAGATCAAATAAAAACAGAAATTAAATGGAATATAACACACTGCCATAGATTTATCTTTTCTGCACAAAATGAATTCAGCTGCATAGACGCCACCACTGATTTAGAGCACATCATCTTATGTCTTACCTTTTGCACCAGGAAATCCCGGGAGGCCAGGGATACCAATTTGTCCTGGAGGCCCTGGATCTCCCTAGAACAAAGCAGGAGCAGATCATTTAGGACACTGTATATTCTAAATACTAAAATGTCTAATATTTCAAAGAAATCTGTATTTCGTTGTGAAGTTATAGACACAAGCCTTTGTGACCAAGCTGTGCCTCGTCCGAACCAGCTGACACTGGACACTGTAACTTAAAAGCCCATTACTCAATTTTTTTAGAGGATATCGTGTACCTGATCTCCAGTATTCCCAGAATAACCCCTTGGACCTGGGAACCCTTTAATCCCATGAAGTCCACGGAGTCCTGATAATCCTTCTCTACCTGGAATACCAGCAAATCCTTTTAATCCTTGTGATCCTGGCCATCCATCAGGACCCAAATCACCAGGCGTGCCAGTGCTGCCTTTGTATCCTGGAAGAGATGTAACATATTGAAAAAATATGCAATGTGCAACATTATATTTCACATTGGAGAATTTAAAATATCATGGTAGAAAATATTATAATTAAAGCTTTATTGCCTGCAAACCCTGTCTGACCAGGAGGCCCCCTTCTTCCGGAAAATCCAGAAGGACCTTTTGTCAAGTTGACAAGCGAACATAATCCTGGGAGTCCAGTGGGTCCAGGTGAGCCTGGGGAGATCACAGAGCTCATAAACAACCTCACATTTTTCAGATTATGTAAAAAAAAAAAAAACAGCAGCAAGATGGCGAGAGCTGGAGGTAGGAGTTCACAGATGGGTGCTTGAAGAACGTGCTGCCGGGAGAGGCTCTCAGAAACTCTCAGCAAGGGTTGACAATTTCTGTGAGTAATTCAAAAGCAGGTAACTGAACATGTGTCTCCAGGTCATATCTTTAACATAAATGTGGCCCCCCTTCATGATTAATCATATTTAAATAAATACAGTCCGTTGCTTCTATTTTTGCTATGTCGTGATATGACTTTTATTTCAGAGCAGTTTATAGTCCAGGAAATATGTTAATTAAAACAAAATAGTTAAGTATAAAGAGGTTTCCAAACAGGAAGTGGTGTAGCTTGCCATGAAGGGAAAAGTTATAAGAGTCAATGGTTATGTCAGTAAATATTTAAAGTATTCCAAGTGGATGGCATTGTACATTTACATTTTAATGGTTTTGGTTTGTCTTTTTTGAATTTGTTCCAAGGACTCGCAGCCATAAAGGTATCCAAAAGATGATCATTAATTTCATGCACACAAGATGTAAATTATAGAAGATGTAAAGATGGGAAGAATGTACCAAATGTTATTTTATTTTTTTATTTTTGGTTTACCTTTGTTACCAGGAAATCCTGGATCACCTGTAGTTCCATAACGTCCAGGAAAACCTCTTTCTCCCTTTTCACCTGGTTGCCCTGGAGGCCCAGGATTGCCAGGCATACTTCTAGACCCAGGCTTCCCAGGCAAGCCCTTCTCACCTAAATAAATAAGCAAATCATTTTTTCTAAGGAGAAGCATTTAAAATGTTTTAAAGCTGTTTATTGTTTGGAGTAATAAAAAAACTTGTTAGGGTGAGTTTACAATTTGCATGGAAGATAGGATTGCATAATTAATTGCTGAAGAATTGAAAGCCAATGAATCACTACTGATTTACCTTTCTGTCCTGGGAAGCCATGAATACCAGGGTCTCCTTGAGGACCAACAACCCCTGCTGATCCAGCTGGGCCAGGAGCCCCAGGAATACCAGGATTACCTTTTAAACCCTTCTGTCCTCGACCAGGTGCACCAACATCTCCCTTCACACCTTTCTGACCAGGGAGGCCTTTGTAACATTACAAAATATGCAAAAAGTTAGGAAAACTATTTATTTCTCAATATCATTAATGATAACCATCATGTGCTCACCTGGCACTCCTTGTTCACCACGGCGCCCTGAAGGTCCTGGAGGTCCAGGGGGACCTACCAGTTCACAAACAGTACACGGTGGACCTGGGACACCAGTATCTCCAAGGTCTCCACTGTCCCCAGGATCTCCCTTGCGACCTTGGGGTCCTGGTGGGCCTTGTAATCCTGAAATTCCAATGTAGAATTGGTCAAGAGTTTATTGTACACAGATAATATAAAGTTTCACACAAGTTAATGTGTTATTTTTTTTATTTTTTTTTTTTTAACATTTAAAATGCCTAATTTGATGCAAGTATTATTGTGTTCCCATGTATGGCACAATATTAGGGCCAAAATTAAGATTATTGCTCACCCACTCCCTTGTCCAGGAAGCTATATCTATTCCAAAACTATCTACTGACCTGATTAATGATGGGTCAACAAAGGATGCTGAGCAACTAGCAGCGGTAACTGAGAGGCCGACACTGGTAAATGAGAAGAAGTCTGTTCATTTGCATAAGCAATGGAGAGGCTGGTCAGTCCCTGCATTGAATATTTACTCTGCTGTCCATTAGGACAAATAGGCTCCATTAGCATTGGATTGTCTGGTGTCAGCACCTGATGGGCTAGCATTAGAATCGGAAATGCTAACCATGCCGAGGCTGATTAGTCACTTTGTTAGACACATACTTTTTCCTTTAAAGAAAACGTTATCAAGAAAAATAGTTGACATGAAATATATGTGAGCAACATACTGTATTCTGATGATAGAATCTACAGTACCGGTAATCCAAAATTACATAATGTATAAACACAGACAATACCGTAATATATGGAACTGAAGTTGGCTTTCAATTGCCCAGCCTTTTATTCTTATAAAACTATTTGAGGGGAATAACATTACCAAAAGGTTTCACAAGTCACAAACTTGGGTTTCAAATATTCTGCCATTAGTGTAGAATAATCTTACCCAGGTTTGAAAAGTCTAAGATTAAAGATGCTAAAGGTAGTAAAACTTTGCCCTTAAGCCATTTCCCAAATCAAAAGTTGCAAGGTGAAGCAAACTTCAGCTCAGTATAATAATACAGTATAGCAGTATTGTGTAGCTATATGTGTTTGTACTTGATGTCACATTGAATCCCATTAAATTCTATCTAATGACTTTTCAATGCATCTAATCCATGTTGCTAACAGAAATTTTATGTTGACAATTTTTCTTGAAGTTCTCTTCAAAGAAAATTTAACATGTCTAAAGTGGATGACCAGCCAAGGAGTTATTAGCCTCTCCAATGCTAACACAAGTGACTTGTCTCCTTCTCATTTGGTTCCACCACCCTGTCAGTTACTGGCCTATAATGAATCAGATGAGTAGATGTCTTTGGAATAGACATAGCCTCCTGAGATAAGGAAATAGCCATCTTATCTCAGGAGACACAAACGATCTCACCAATACTCCCAATACGTGCCATACCCATCTGGCTCATTAAATTACCTGGTGATCCTGGATATCCAGGGATTCCAGGAATTCCGTATGACCCCACAGCTCCTCGTGGTCCAGGAGGACCAACTAGACCTGGCCAAGCTGAAAGGATGTGTCCTGGGTCTCCTTTTCTGCCATGCGGTCCTGGTAACCCAGGGAGACCTTCAGGGCCATCCAGGCTAATGCCAGCGGGACCAGGGTCACCTGGATCTCCATTTGCACCAATAGATCCTTAGGAAAAATCGTAGCGAGCCAGGCACAATAAATCGTTGCCAAGGTTGTGATTCAAATACTTGTCATTTCAGACTGATGCTTCATTTTCCAAAAAACTTAAATTGAAGTTATTTTCATATGAATTGTACCTGGTGGTCCGATCAGAGTTTCTCCATCATCTCCCTTTATACCTTTAGGTCCTTGTTGTCCTGGAGTTCCTGGATATCCATCTCTTCCAGGTTGACCTTGAACACCTTAAATTTGAAAATTCAGTTTGTGCATTGAACATGAATACTTTTTGGTGGATCAAATGTGATTTGAGTTATTGTCTGGAAAGAACGTGAGAAACAAAATAGCCAGTTACTTCTGGCCTTAAATTTCAAAAATAATTACCTGGTAACCCTGGCTCACCCTTAGGCCCTGGTGGTCCAATTTGGCCTTCATGACAGCATGGTTCTGTTTCACCTGGTTAAAAAGTACAATATTCATATAGAAACTTTGGCTATAGTAGAAATGGGAGAACCATATTAGCACAACGTAAGATTTACCTGGTGGACCTGGTCGTCCTGGGATTCCAGGAAGCCCTGGAAGTCCCTGATTTCCTTGAAGTCCAGGTTCTCCCTTTAGACCAGGAAATCCAGGACCTGGGGGACCACGGGGGCCAGGGAATCCTTTGGGCCCTGGACGGCCCGGATAACCTTTGGGTCCAGGACGTCCCATATAGCCAGGACTCTGCACACATATAGAATTGCACCAAAAAGGCAACACACTGTGGCTTAAAAAATGACATTCTTCTTTTATTAAAAAAATAAAAAAACTTACAATAAAGTTTCCTTGAATCTATTGAAATAGTACTTTCTAGAGTAGATGTAAAAACAAGTGTCCAGAGTGTAATCTAAAAGTAGCAGAGCCCTAAGTCCACTACTTATACTATAAATAACTCCTAAAATACACATAAAAGTTTAAGACAAATTTATACTTACTGGTGGACCAGGTTCTCCCACCGGACCAGGGAAGCCATCTTTTCCAGACTCACCTGTTCCTCCTGGAGGACCAGCGTATCCTGGTTCTCCTTTGTCCCCTTTTGCACCTTCCAAAGACAAAAGTATATGCAGTAATTGAATCTTTAGGCATTTACCTATGATTTATCAAGTGTCATTTTAAATAAGAGAAAACATGCAGTGTTTGCCTTCCTATATCTGCCAAATACAATAAATTGGAGGAAAAAGAACTTGATGTACACGTGAACATCAAACACACTCACCTTTAGTACCCCTCACATACGTGTCACCTTTCTCACCCTTTCTTCCTTTTAGACCTATGAAACCAGGTGCGCCCTGCAAGAAAGGTAAATATTAAATGTTTGTCTATGATTACAAAATAGAAAACAATTTTTGACATAAAACTGGTGAGTGACGAAATGCTGTCCTTACATCTGGTCCTCTTGGGCCATCATTTCCCCTCAGTCCAGGCTCCCCCTGAGGTCCCGGAGCTCCTGGAAATCCTGGAGATCCTGGATAACCAGGTGGACCAGGTGGCCCAACAGCCCTCAGAGCATGCACACACTTACATTCCCCTGGACAACCTGCAGGATTGAAATGACAAATGAATTGACACTACAGTGTGACTAAATCTCACCCAAGACTTTTAGTAATTTCTTGGTGCTTCACTACGTTTGGCTTGCTTCTGTTTTGTTCTGCTTGTTTTGCAAACAAGTCTCCTTAACTAGCTCAGTCAACTTTGTGCTCATTAGGGACACAGTTTTGCACCACCATGTCTTGCCAGGACAGGTGCTCTTTCTGGAGTCCATGTTGCTTAATGCCCAGAGAAGTTTGCACAGTCAGTGATGACTAGGAGGGAGGGGGCAAGTCATCTGCTGATGTTGGACCACTGTGTTTCTGCAGTCCACATTCAACACAGCCATCTACCAGGAAATTAAGACCATTGTTTCCTGCTGACAAGCTTTATGGAAATGCCGATTTGTTTTTTGTTTTTTTTCATCAGGACTCGGCACCTGCGACAAAGGCAGCAAAAACGCATTCATTGACCATGATGTTCCTGTGCTCGACTAGCCTGAAAGGCTTGACCTAAATCCTAATTCCCATATTTGGCTCTGTTGCCTTTAAACATGCAGCTCCAGCTATGTATAGCACACTCTGCACACACACAGCGTGTAGCCCTGCATGTCTTTAAATACTTTCAGACTTTCTTACTTTTTTCTCTCACTTTAAGTGTAAGGCTGGAAATATGCTCCTGAAGACTTGAGATGTACATTGCAATTGGACACTACATCATAATCATCAAAGTTACAAGAAACAAAGTCTTGAAATATTTCACTCCATATGTAGTGAATTTATGTAATACATAAGTTTCCTTTTCTGAAATGACAGACAAAAATGTTGAACTTTTTCATGATATTCCAATCTTAAGTTGCACTTATATGGCAGCTACTGAAATCACATTTTCACAAACCCCCAAAGAGAATTTTTCTATCGGACAATTAATCTTTTTTTTTTTTTGTTTTAGATTTCTGTGATCATAGGAATGAGCAACCAGTAGACCACACTAAAACATTCAGATGACAGCACACGGCTGCAATAACTTCACTTCAAAATGCACTCTGTGTGAAATCAACCAGAGGAAAGCAGCTGGCCTTGACGGAGCTTCCAGGAGGATCCTCATACCTCAGGACAGTCTTGTCCTCCAGTTGCCTAAAGTTGATTAAAATTATCTCAGTATCTAGAAAAAGAATTGTTAAGGTGCTTCAGTGGATATCATCTGGTGGCACTAACTCTTCATCGTGGAGTGTTTTAAGAAAGCCAGTCGCTCATATATTGTCACACCTGCCTGTTTTGATCAAGATTGGTTTACTGAGAAAAGAGTTGAGCAAATGATGGATTAATCTCAGATCTCCAGACAAACACTTGCATACAGCACTCACAAAAGAATGTTGTTTTGTAGATTTTAGCTTAGCCTTTCACACAAACATTGTGTACAAATTGGGTTAAAAATGAATCCATATTGCACTATTTTGTTCACTGTGTGCAAGAAATATGAACTTTATGAACGACAACCCACAGAATGTTTGTAGGAGAGATGCTCCTCCACTCCCACCAACTTCACTCCCCTCCCACCTTAATGAGCAGCAGCACATTTACTGTCTGCACTGTGCATAAATACACACACCCAAATGTCAATCTATATAAATGCAGCAAACAAATGTTAAATGAGTATAAATGTGCACAAGAATAAAAAGTTAGGGAAAAAATTATATATTGTTTATATGAATGCGCTGTACAAATGCCAAAGCAAGAAAGTGCATCGATTTAAAAATGGCCAGAGTTTGTGCTCCTTTTATCTGAAGTGGCAGAGCATTCAATCATTTATGAGTAGTGACTGCAAAAAACTGCTATCACTTCTCGTTTTTAATTTAGAAGCTATGCTTTCCGGCAGCAGTGAAACATTGACTTCAATACTCATGACAAAAAATAGAAAGATACTTGTTTTAGTTTTAAAAAAGTTTCTGGAAAAAAAAAACAAAACAGGGAGGCCAAGCAAGTGCAACAATCACAACAACCAAAGAAATGCTGATGAATTTCCAAAAATCAAAGCACACTGAGATCTGAGTCATCTGCATACACAGAGAAGAAGAGAACATTGAGAACTTTAACATTCTAGGAGTTCATATGCTGACTAACCTCACACAGGGAAAAAAAAAAAAAGAATGTATCACTGCACACTGTAATAAAGCTCACTGCTGTTCCCCTGGTTTCTGTCAGAGTCCTGTAACAGACTCATTCGCAGTGGTGTTGAAGAGCAGTACTTTTGAAAACAAAAAATAGCTGTGAAATATAGTAGGGCACAGAAAATATCTTCAGTATAGAACTATATCTCTTCATTCTTCAAGGTGACCAACTACAAAGGACAGTCTCCCACATTTGAACAGATTCCACTAACCCTGGACATCACTTAATTTCTTAAGGACACCGGCACACCAAAGGAAAAACTTATCATCTGCAAAAGAGATAATATCAACAGGCTGTCAAAACCATGACTTGACTCTCTCCTTTTAACCTCAGATGGAAAGTTTCAAACAACCAGTGACTTAGCTTAATACAGCTATTATCTGATTTTAATATTGGTACTTATGTGAATAAAATTTTAAAATTTGCATCGTCTGAAGTTTTTAGTTTTTTGTTGTTGTTTTTTTCCCACTACCTTTGTCAACCCAATTTCACTAGTGATGACAGTACTGTTAATAATTTCTTGCCTAATTGCTAATAAAATTAAACTTATCAGAGAACTTAAAAAAAAGAATATATATATATATATATATATATATATATATATATATATATATATATATATATATATATATATATATATATATATATAGCATTCTACTAATCTTACTACTCTAAATGTTGTGACGTCAACATGTTCAGCAAAATTAAATGAAAATGAAAAATACACCTGCTTCTGCGTAAATGCAGAGAGGCAAATTACCTTTTACTCCTTTTAGGCCTTTGTTTCCAGAAAATCCTCTGGGTCCATCCTCACCAGGTTCCCCTAGAGAACCAGGCTCGCAGTAATAATCTGTGAGATTACCAAATAACACATGTTGACTAACACAAACTACGTCCACAGAGGATTTTTGAGTATTTAGTATTTAGAGGAATTACTTCCACATCCTGGTCAGATCCCAGTGCGAATGTCACACCACCACCACAAACAAAGCAGAAACAAAGTCATTCAAAATAATGACTCGCTCAAGGTTTTGCACAGAAATCTATAGATGTAATATTGATGTACGTAAGAAGACTTGAATACCTTGTGGACCAGGGCATCCATCGGGGCCTCTTTCTCCTTGATGCCCTTTTACTCCCTTTGGTCCCCGAATGAAAAGTATTTCATTTGGATCGTATGTCCCTGGTTCTCCCTTCTGACCCTTTTCACCAGGGTCACCTGGTTGACCAGGTCGGCCATGTGCCTCTAGAGAGGAAAGGAAAATTCATAGGACAGTGTTTAAATTCTCGACCTGTAATGGACTGGTGACCCGTCCCAAGAATATCCCGCTTTTCACCCGATTTCCGCTTCAGTTATGTACCAAGCCCCCCTCCCCAACCCTTCACAACCCTGTAAGGATAATTGGGTATAAATAATGAATGGATATTTAAACACTGACCTGGTAACCCTGGTGGGCCTGGAGGGCCTGGTACACCCATATACCCAGTCTCTCCGGGGAACCCAGGTGCACCTGGATACCCACGGTCTCCTTTAGGACCTTACATGGTTAAACACAGCGCAAAACAAATCTGTTATTTTAGTCATCTGATGAGGCAATCCTCAGTATTTCTAATAAGACAAAAATGACTTTCAGTTTTATCTTAAATATGAACTGATGCTCCAGCGTAATTACTTAAATTTGAAGGGTTTTTTTGTATTATTTATTTAGTAAATATCTCAGAGATAACAATAGATTCCAAGGTAACTTTCTTTGCTGAGCTAGAAGGCCTCTGTTTGTGGTTTAAATCTGTAGGCTACTGTAACTTAGGAAGAAAATTAGAGGAGTGTTTCTCAGTTCTGGTCCTCAGGGACCGCTGCCCTGTATGTTTTAGGTGTTTCCCGTCTGGACCACTTGAATAAGCGAACGATTAACAGACTTCTGCAGCATGTGACGACTGAAGAGTAGGCTATGCAATCATTTACGTAGTGTGTTTAGAACAAAGACGCATCTAAAATATGCAGGGCAGTAGTCCCTGAGATAACAGTTCGACCTACAATCAGTGGGGTTGCCAGTTTGAGCCTATGCCTATCCCTATGCCTCATCTATCTCTGTCGTTGGGTGACACTTCACCCAACTTGCCTGCTGAAGGCGGTCAGAAGGGCTGAAGGCACTAGTAGAGCAGCCTTGCTTCTGTTGGACTGCCTCAGGGCAGCTGTGGCTACAGTCCAGTAGCTTGCCAACATCATCATGCGAACGTGTGTGTGAATGGGAATGACTGATGTCATTGTGACGTGTCTTTGATTGTCCTAATAAAGTATTTTATACTCATTTAATCGCAGCTTCTAGGGCCTCTCTCCTATGTCTGCAGTTTGATTATCAACTGGTTCTTGTTGTTTTATTACTGAGTTTAACCAAATTGCTTTTCACTGGATTTTAATCTGAATCAAATTCATCAGATATGAGGAATATGATATGATGATTCCATCTGTGACAAGTTGACGGAAATAATTACACTGAATATTATATATTTTGAACAAATTGAACAAACTGAGTCTGATATGAATCTGTTCTTTAGTCTTATGAAGAGCCAATAATTTTTTTTTAATAAGTATATATGAATTACTTGAACTGAATTGCATTTTTCAGTGAGTCACATCTCAAACAGGTATTCTAACAAGAAAACTTACTTCTGTGAAGACAAAATCCTTTATATAAGGTATAGAAGTAACCTTTACTTCACTGGAACATCATTTTGCTCTAGTTTTTTGTTGCCTCCGGAAAAGTCCAAAACAGGTCTTACCTCTCACAGTACTTCCATTATGAAATTGTGGGAAACCAGGGGGACCTGGATCCCCTGGCCAACCCTGTTGACAACAAACACACGTGGACAACATTATTGTTAACTTAATGGGACACCTGAAAAACATTCTATCACCTATAAATAGACGATTATTCTGTTACATTTACACTGTGCATTAAATAGGTACATAACTAAATAACCACCAGAGGGCAGTACATGACAAAAGCATGTTTTCTTTCTATTTTGACGTATCATTTTGTTCAATAAATTTTCAATGATAGGTGAAAGTACCTTTTAAATTATTATTATTATTATTATTATTATTATTATTATTGGTCTCATGTAATATTCTAGTCATCTAAGAAATTAAATGTTGTGCTTTCATTAGCTGTAAGCAGAAAACCATCATGAGTGACATGATGATACATAAAAACATCACTATATTGGTAATATTCTGTACTATTATTGTGTTTTCGCTGAGTAAATGAACTTTTCAATAACATTCTAATTTAATGTATTTGTCTGGACCACCATTAACCAGAAAACGAGCGATGCTTTAAATGATAGACACTTAGTCAATTGGTGTCAAGTTTCATATATTTGCATAACTATCTGCTATTTAAAATCCATTAGAGACTAACAAAATTATTTTACAACTGCACAGCAAACTAATTGGATGTTTTATTTAGTTCACCTTTTCTCCTTTTCTGCCAATGAGCCCTGGAAGTCCTTTGTCTCCAGGGACACCCTAAAATTCAAAGCAGTGGACAGTAACCTGAGTGAAAGTACACACTAGACCTAATGAGGGTCTAATAGTACAACAGGTGTACCTCTTGTCCAGTTAATCCGACTCCACCAGATTGTCCAGGACTACCCTAAAGATTTTAAATAGATGTTATATATTTTTCTTATAGTAACTAGAAGTATGATCTACTTGACTGACCCTATCCCCTGGAAATCCCAGGATTCCCTGCTCTCCTTTAGGTCCTGTTTGACTAGGGCTGTAGATATCTCCTCCAACACCCTAATATGAAAAAAAAAAGAAAAGCAAGCTGTTTTTTGTTTTTCACACAACTGACAGCTAAAAGAAAGAAAATGTAACACTTACTCGACGCCCCTTTAGTCCACATGGTCCGTGCTGACCTTTATTCCCCTGAAAGGCAAAACGTACTGAAATGTGACTATGGAATGCATAATTTTTGAGTTTCTACAAAAACTATTCCACAATTTAAAAGCTACAATGAACTTAATAGTAAAGTTTGAACGTTTTCGCTACCTTCTCACCCTTTTGGAAAAATTGTTCTGAAGGATATCCTTTCTGTTCTTCTGGTCCAGGTGGGCCAGGTAGTCCAGGTGGGCCTTGTTCACCCTGGAGTTTAGAGTGAAACATTAACACATGAATGCAAAATAATCAGAAAAAGACACTAAATAAACAGTCACCAAAAAATAGAACGAGGTCTTACAATTTCACCTCTAGGCGATTTTCCAGGGTCACCCTGCACAACAAAAAGATATTTAATGACAGTTTATTTCTGTAAAGTTGTAAGGCACAGATGACTGGGTTACTTACAGGTGATCCTTTCACACCTTTAGGACCCTCTACACCCTAAAAGAGTCAAATATCATTTTGCGCCTGTACAATGAAGCACCGAAGAAAAAGATATAGCATAAACATACACATAAAGATGTCTAACCTGAGGCCCACGAAGTCCGTGAAGGCCACGGAGACCCTTAGGCCCAATGTTCCCTGGGCTTCCCTGAGTTCAGTAAAGGTATAAACAGAAGAGATTTGATTTGATGCTAAGTACACTGTAGTTATACAATGAACAGAAAAACAATACCAAACCTTGGACATTTGTAACTTTACAGTCAAAATTATAATTATATCTTTTTGATGTTTTTTTGTGAGACATCAACACAAACCGATGCGTAATTATGAACTGCAAGGAAAATAATATACATGTTCAACATTTCTTACAGATAAAAATCAGAAAGATTTTTTTTTTTTTTTATCTCAGGGCGTCACAGTAGGTTGAATACATAAATACTACTACATAGTTCTGTAGTCGTATTTGCTACTTTTTGTTGATGCGTCACATAAACTCACAAAGAATACAATCTAGCCAATGCATAACAGAGAATAAATCCCCTCACTACAAAGAAAACCTACTGTTTGACCATGATCTCCGTCTCTACCTTTATCACCCTGTAACAAAAATAGGGGAAAGCAAATGAAAAACAAATTGGAGTGGAATGTAAAAGTTTGGATCTTGTGCACTAAGTGCCATACAATATAGACTTTGAAGCTAAGAAAACAAGACTTCTGACAGAGATCAGCTAATGTTGCTGAATAGGAATACTCACAGGAGGACCTGGAAGAGCACCAGTGTAATTAGGTGTTCCTTTGCTTCCCTTAGCACCCTTTGGTCCCTGATGAGAGGACAGCAAAAGCTCAAATAAGAAATACTCATGTTTCAGAAGTTAAGGAAGAAATGCATGTTGTATATATGTGTATGTATTCGTATGTATTTTTCTAAATGCCTGTCAGATAAACTCAGGATGCTGAAGTGAAAAAAAGCTTATGCTTATTTAGACATCATATTTTCTTTGTCGTTTGTATGTTTAGCATGTTGCTTCTCCAAAGTTGCCCTAACTTAATAACTGAGATGTACTCACAGGTGGCCCATGGAGGCCATCCAGTCCAGGCAGACCATCCGGTCCTGGATGACCTCTTGTTCCATTACAGCCATCCAGTCCTGGTAAACCAGGCTCACCCCCTGCTCCAGGGTGGCCCTTAAGAGCAAAATGAAGTAGTGTTAAATTACAATTAAAAAGTTGTTGAGGTCACATCCAAGGCCTAACTGGCACTAAATAGGGATGCTACAACATTTACTTTCAGTGCTGTGTAGAGTATGGTTGCAAAAATGAAGTCTAAATCTTAGCATGTTTATCAGCAGTGGAGAAAATTGAGTCGGCAGCTTTTACTACGTTTTCCTCACAAGTTTCCACCAGAGGTCGCAAAAACACTCCCATGAACATGAGCTGGATTAACCGTGAGCTAGTAAGGCAGGGACTGAAAAACACCACAAGCAAAAATCTCCAACACGGTGATGAAAGGAATAACCTAAATTCATTTTAACACAAAGAGGAAGTAAGCAGCATTCAACTCATCAATAACTTATACAGATTTTAAAAATGCTAATTCTCTACATGCTGCTCACTTTTGAAGGATATTGTTAGGATATTGACTCTTGGTATTTGTAAGCCCATGAAGAAACAAACTCACTGGAAATCCTTCATGAGCCGTGAAACCAGGAACACCAGTCAAACCCTGAAACATACAATTCAATTTTATAAACAAGATAACACCACCCACAAACCTATTTTGATAAATATTTACATTGCTAGATATTGCAACATTCAACAACGTTGATTTTGAAGCCCCTGCTGTTATAATGAAAACGTCAAATTTTCATCTGAACACTAACACGGTCTCCTTTTGGCCCCTGTAGGCCATGTGATCCTGCTGCGCCCACTGTTCCCTTCTCCCCTTGAGGCCCAATTCGTCCTCGTTGTCCCATTGGACCTTGAATACCTTGCCTCCCTGGTTTCCCTGGAGGTCCCTAAAAAAATAAATACAATTTATTAATATTGACAAAACGGGAATTGTTTAAGTTTGGTGAGGAAAAACATTACCCGTGTTTCTTACCCTTGCACCTTTAGCAGGATGACACACACACTGAGAGCAGTCTCTGCCTTGACACGGGCCTTCAATTTTACCCTTAAAAAACACAGACGGTTTTTGTGAGCAGTAAACTTTGCAGCTAGGTGGAGAAGTCCTGATTGTTGAAAACTGACCCATTTCCTGCACTAACAGGAAACATTTCAGATAACACTCCAGTGTTCCCAGACATACTTGAATAGATATGAGCACGCTGACCTTGATGCAAATTTGTTTGTGCTAAGCTTTTCATTCCCCCAGGTTCACAAATATTCCCACCAGCAGCCAGGTGTGTGCGTGTGTGTGCGTGTGTGTGTGTGTTGTGGGAGTTTTATACAGAATAGATATCTTTGCCACAAAGTTTTCTCAAAAGTTCCTAAATATTTAGGTGAGTGTGCGCCACCTGCCATGAACAGTCATTTATCTGTCCAACATTTAAGTTTTGCTCTAAATTTCCAAGGGAACATGCTGAGAAGACTATACATCTTCACAATGTAGAATGTAGGATCAAAAAAGGTCCGCATGGTAAGACCAATTGCAATGTTGTACTTTATACTAAGAGAATAAATGGCTTCCCTTATGTATGGTGATGCTTTATTTTAGATCTATGCAGACCTTTCCCCCTCGTCAATAAAGATATTTATTGTTAGTAAGTTATCCCCTTACTTCCTGAAGAGATTTTATTTTTTAGATAATCACCTTTCAATCAAGTTTACTGTGTTATTATTGATTCTGTATTTTAATTTGTAGATAAAGCCATGGATAACTTATACACAACAAAGTTATGAGGGCAGATTAACTCGTAAATTTTCTAAAAGTAGATCAACCAAAATACACAATTTATGCACTGTCAAGTTGCAGCGGCTGATTAACTTAACCCACATGTTTTTAGACACTGGGAGGAGTATAACTCTAACACGAGTCGACCAGCTAAATAAATATGTGTGATTTTAAAATACTCTGATTACATATTCTATTAGTTCAATTTAGTATCCAACAAAATATTTATAAATGTCACCCATCCTTTTACCATAAAAGACTTGCTAATTTATAGCACTTTGTGAAAAAACTCTGAATTCTGGACAAAACATGTTAGAAACACATAAAAACTCATAGAGTGCATCAGTTGCACCAAGGAATCTTTGTCCAAACAAGTGACATGAGGTCTGAAAACAGTAATCAGACTAGGAGAGAGACAGTATGTGAAGCAGAAAGATAAATAGAATTAATGTGAGTCCTGCATGTATACAGTTCAGTAAATAACAGCGTTCTTTTGTGTCACTGTGACAAAATGTTGTTTGTGAAATACAAATCTAAACTTTATTCTGGAAACTGCAGTAACAGAAATGGGAGTGACAAAGTGTACAGAAAATAAGACATAGAACTTTAAATCATACTTCTATGCAAGATGCATGTTTAAACCTAGACAGATAACTTTCAGTACTCAAATCAACATTGACTCGTTTTTTTTTTTTGTTTTGTTTTTTTTTGTTTGTTTGTTTTTTTTACGTACAGCACAGCATTTCATACAGTTTCAGTTTGAAAATATACAATAGAGATTACTATAGCTGTATGTAATAAATGCACTACTTTTCGTCAAAAAGGGCACCCCTGTGTTCTTCAATAATTTACAAGCAATCTGAATTTGAATTTCCAATAGTACAATTATATCTGCAATTTTTTTATCAAACAAAATGGCCAGAAAACATATAAAATTACATAACAATGTAATAAAAATCATAGTCGATGATTTTTAGCATTATTTGTTTTTTTATCATGAAATATTTGGACATTTTCTAAACAAAGGGTGCATACATATTCTGTTTTAAAATATTTAAAATGTACCTAGAAGAATTGTTAAGTTATAGAGTCTTACTGCTTTCAGCAGCTGCACATGGATGACCAGGAAAATGAACCACCTGTGAATGAAATCATAGAATAAATTAATCAATATATCAATTATTTTTTCCTTTTTTTTTTTTGTAAAATTCTGTCTTTGTTTGTGTAACATTAAAAACAGCTGAAAGCACAAATGTACTAAAGCTAAACTACAAAACTCAATATTCCACCAATTTAAAGACTGCATGCATCTGTAAATCAGCTTACATTATTACCAATAATTACTTTATTTTACTAATAAAGACACATTTAGCCAAGGTAAGAGATTCACAACGTATGGTTTAGACTCAAGCATTTCTGTGTGTTCAAAGAATTTTAACATGTGCTCTATTCCTTATGAAAAAGTGCCTCACAAAATGGAAAAAAAATATATGCATAAATCAATTAAAGTGACACAATATTTGGGCAGTAAAATTCACTAAACTAAATACGGTCAGAATGTTGTGAACCCAAACAGTTACTACGCATATACCTAAGTAGGAGTACACAGTGGCCCGTTTTAATAGCAAGCAGATGTGTGGAATATCTGAATAAACAGACCAGAAGATTGTTTGTATCTAAGTAAATAGACCTACAGAACATTTTACGTAAGCATCCCGATGAATTTCAAATGTACTTGCTGTGCATACTAACTTGTCTGAAGAGTTACGTAGGGGTATTGTGACCTACCCCGCCCTGTGTGAAAAAGTGAGGAACTCCCCCGTATAAAAAAGTGTCCGTTTTGCCCTTTGTATTTCGTCTATTAATCGCTTATGATCAACAAAATTTGGTTTTTGACAAAAGGTTGCTGAGACATATAACCTGGTGGATGGATACAACAAAATAAATATCATCCTGTGGAGTTTAGCTAAATCTATTATCATAAAATGGAAGGAATATGACCCATGTGTAAATCTGTCTTGATGAGAGCCATCCTCACAAACTGACAATCAAGGCAAAAATCATCTTAAGACAATTATAATGTTTTACTTTGCGTGAGATGTGTTTTGTCTTGGTGAAGATGTTTTTTTTTTTTTTTTAAGCAATATTAGATGGGCCTTTGTGTTCCCTCTGGTCATCTGTAGTTTGGTCTTAGCACTCTCCCATGGACGTCATTTTTGTCTCTTTCTTGTTGAATCTTAAACACCAACCTCTAAGGACACCACAGCTAGAGAAACTGGGGTCTGTGCTGTTTTAGATATAAATTTGGATTCTTTTCTGGGTTCCTAGTTTAAGTCATATAACATGTTATACTTTATTATAGGTAGGAAGTAGTTTAACTAAGGCCACAATAATATTTTCACATGGGCCCAGGTTGGAAATGAAATTGCATTTTGAAAGTACTGAGGCTGACTTTGCCTCACCGCTGCCTACTGACTGAAGGAACGGACAGATCCTTGACCTGACTGTCACATCTGCCCTCTGCTACTGTTTTCGCATAATGGTATTATCCAAAATATTCATGTAATTGGCCACAAGGCTGCCATGTTGACAATTGAAGCAAGGTTCTTCCATGAGCAGGGTGGGCCGATGAGAGTAAGAACTGAACAACGATATGAAACAGAGGTGAAAACTGATTCTTCTGTGATTCACTACTTTTAGAGCCGTTGCTTCTGGGTATGATCCATCACTATTCCTTTAAAGAGAAAAACTGCCCAAGGACAAAACCACCAAAACATAGCTGTCCTCAGAAACTGACAAGTCAGCCAAGGAGGAACATAAATAAGAGATGCACCCAAGAGCACCAGAGCTCTGAGGTTGAAAGTTCACCTGGGGGAGTATGTTGACAGGAAGCCTATTAATCATACACCATACAAATCTCAGCCAGTATTACAACTAATGCCATTGCTGAGGAAGAAGTGTTGGGAATGTAGCAAGCATGACGAAAAAGGTGCTCTAATGAGATGAGGTCAACTTTCTGGCTGTCACACAAAACGGAGAGTTAATGCTGAGACGCATCACCCTGAACACACCATTATCACGGTCAAACAGAGTCGTGGCAGCATTATGCTGTGGGATGACCTTTCTTCAGTTGATTCAGAAAATTAGTCACAGTTGATGGGTGGAGATTTAAATAATTATGGTTGCAAACTGTGGTGGCTGTTCACCTTCCAGCAAGACAAATCAGCAGTCAAATACATATTGGACAATATAAAAATGAAAATGCATGAAAAGACTTAAAATTGTGATGTTAAAAGACATCATTGATCCAGTGTGACTGAATTAAACATATTCTCCAAAGAATATATAACACAGATAACAATAATCAAATTAGATGTAAATAAAAAAAAAATGCAATGGGCTTACCAGGAGGTAAAAAACATCATGAAAGTTACTTTGAACGCCATCGCTCATCTTCTGAGGCTGCTGAAGTTACTGAAGGCCTCAGTGCTGCCCCCTTTGGTAGATAAAAAAAGAACATCATACAACAAAGTCAAGTTAGCCACAGGTCAGTAAATAAAAAATAAAAAATAAAAAAATCTAGCATATCATTGACTCTTGTTTAACATAATAAAAAAGGCAGATATTTCCAAGAGTCTGTTAACCTTGTTGTCTACAGGTTTTCATTCACCCTTAGAAATATTCACAACTTACCAAACCTCTCAATTTATTCCAATGAAGGATTCAGCAGACCCCAAATAATCCGTCTCACAGTCAATGAAAAGCCAAACTGCCACTGTTTGCCGTCGGTGGGAATGAGATGAGCACAAGAATATTGTTTGGGGTAAATCATCTCAGTAAGTGCATACCACCTCCCTTCTTCAAGGTCCAGTTAAACAACTTCCTTTCAGCTTTCTGGCCTGTGGCAAGACACTTGAACGGACTTAAACTGTGATTTTACTGCAGCAATGATCCACCAGCATCTAAAGTGTTGCAGTGGACAGAGTGGGATGTGAAACCTGATTGCAGCGGAGGACCACAAAAACGACACTCAGCGTCTTCGAAGAACGTAGGATCTTAATCAGGGACTGATGTGAATGAGACGAGGAAAATCATGAGACCACAAGCGATCATAGTTTTCCTGACTTTCTTTGTAATGATCTCGACATTCACTGAAGGAAAAAGTGTAAGATGTTTCTTGCTTTTGTATTTGTTTGTTGTTGTTTTTTTCAGTGTATAAAGTTGATTTTAATATTTATGTGTCGTTCAAACTGGGTAACCACATGCAAAAGGCAATTCTTGAGTAAAACATATTCAGCTTTTCTATTTTTTTTTTCTCATGTTGCATCATACAGGCTGGGCTCATTGCTGAATTATGCTTGTCACATTATGGTTTGTGGTTGATTTATCTAAATACACAGATGTCTTAGCAGTGATAGTATCTTAAAATTTTTGTCCTTAAAATTGGATGTTTTTCTGAAACCAAATTTTGATGAAACTTTAAAACAGTCCATCTTTATACTTAATTTGTTGAGTGTAATTTCTTTAATTGTTTGCTAAATTATTGCTTATCTTGAGTAGTACCAGTCGATTACTCGTGTATTTATTGCTGTTTTAGTGTGGATATGCAGAGCTGTGTTTTGTCTGTAAGTGAATGTTACTTTATTTATATGGGACATATAAGCCTGTATAAAATGGGGTTTTCTTTTTTTTGTTTTGTTTTTTTGCAGATGGCAATTTGACGCACTTCTAGTGTATACACTTCCCTTTATTTGTCTTTTAAAAAATTGAATAAGATAACTAAATAATTTGCAAAAAATAAATAATAATAATAATAATAATAATAATAATAATAATAACAACTTGATTTACAAGGTAAAAATTTTGAAACTTAATTTATCCATATATTTACTGTATATCGTTTCTGCATAGCAGCAGGGATTGCCAAAGCAAGACATTATAGTGTGTAATTATTTTCATCCTTTAATTATGCTGCATGCCCACGATAAACTGAATTAATTACAGTGAAGGTAAATAAACCAGTCTTAGGGCTGGTTTATTTACCCTTCATTAGTACTGTACTGAAAGCCTACACATATCAAACCATCTCCAATTATATTTGCTTGCACCATACAGCATATACACTATTTTGTCACTACAGAATTACAGGTCCTTTTTAGATCTTTTCTAAGTACAACACTGACTAACTCAAATCGATACATTTTCTTCGGTGACAGTCAACTTGAATACCAAAATAAGAGAAAGTCTTTGAAGAGTTCTTCTTTTTCTTGATATTTGATGTTTTAAAATTGCATACCTTCATTTATTTATTTCACAGTGTGTATGCAATGGAAAGTCAAGATGCCACTGTAAAGGAGTAAAAGGCAACAGGGTAAGTTCAGTTTGTGGCTTTGCCACACATTGTTTTGTTTATTCTGCACTTACCGGGTTTTCTCAGGACTGAAATTTACAAGGAACAGTTCTAAAGTAAAACTGCTTCTTTTACCCTTGGTTTAAAAAAAACAAAGTTGCATTTTTTATCCTTTTGTGACATGACCTGTCTTGGTGATTCAGGCATACCATAGAGACAGTTGTTTAGATAGATTTTTTTTTTTTTTGTATATGTTTCTATGTAGAAAGTACTCTATGTGTGCGCAGTGTTTGTAGAACAAAGTCCAATTTACTATCTCAAGCATATAGTGTGTGAGAACTAAGAAACGTGTCATGGTGTCTTTGTTGGTGGACCCAAAATGCAGACAGGAGCTTAGAACATGGATCACAGACAATGGTCTTTAATAAAATCTTAAAAATTACAAAAGAACACATGGAACACAGGGAGCCAGAGCAGAACAAAAACCAGGAACCAGGAACAAAAAAGCAAGCAGAACATCGATGTGGAGGTTAACCAGAATGTGACAGGATTTAAACAGGAAGGAGTTTAAATACAGTGAGGGAGAATGCTGGAACAAAAAAACCTGGGCTGATGAGCTAGTAGAATAACCAGACCTAAGAAACACAATTAAACTAAAGTAATAAGGAATAACTAGATAAGAAAAACACAAAAACTAGAATCCCTGAGAAAGGACTGGCCTTGTTCCTGATCTGTTTTGGTTTGATCGAGAACAAGACTGTTCTCACCAAAATAAGAAACTAAAACAAAATAATAAAGAAACTATAATCAATTAAGCTACAAAACAACCTGAAATGGGAGCATTTGAAAACCTTCCAGTTAAAATAGAGAGAATGTAGTAACACTGTCCAATCCTAATGCTAAATCAACAAAGATTAAAACATGCAGGTAGCGAGAGCAGAAAATGTAAACATTTGGATAGCTATATTTTCATTCGAGCCAAATTATTCATACTTTCATTTTATTTCTGTGAACCGGTTAATATTGGTGTGGCTAATGGCCTTTTTATAATTTCAAGTTTTTATAATTTCAAGTTCAGTTAATTCAGTTTGAATAAACTCAATATAATGATATAACTTTCTGAATGTTACAATAATCGCTAATAAACTTGTGCATGCATGCAAAGGCTTTTATTTAGTTTTACATTTCTGTATTTTTTGACAAACACTCATACATTAAACACACAGGGAGAGAAAGGTTTTCCAGGAGATCCGGGTCTTCCAGGATCAGAGGGGCACCCAGGATCCTTGGGTCAACCTGGGCCAACAGGACCAAAGGTAGAAATTCAGTCACACTCTTGTTATTCTGCCTCCATCATGATTGTGAATTGGCCAGAGATGATGATAAATTGCACTTTTTTTGTGACACTTTTAGCAACACGTCTTTCAGGATCTCTAAGATTAATTACGTGTTGCATTCTTTGAAAGGGCAATACTGGGTCTGATGGACCGATGGGATCAAAAGGCGATCCGGTAACATGATTGCACCTCACAGCCAAATCAGTTGCTGGTGTTGCCCTTAAAAGCAGAATGTAATGTGTTTTTCTTTCTGTTGTTCCAGGGACCAGACGGCAAGGAGGGATTTGCTGGATCTCATGGCTTGCCAGTTAGTTTCCTCATGTGTTTCTATTGTACAAAATCTTACCCTCTGTGTTCTGGAGTCCATACATCCAGTTTGCCTTTTAACTTTAGCTAACATTATCTCATAGGGTGTTCCAGGTTTACAGGGGCCTCTAGGGCCCCCGGGTTATCCAGGCTGCAATGGAACAGATGTGAGGAAAATACAAATTTTCTACACATTTTTGTTTATACATTTCTTACTTTGACAAAATAATGTACTCAACAGGGAGACCCTGGACTTCCAGGTGTTGAAGGAGATCCTGGTATTGATGGAAATCCAGTAAGGAGTAAACTCCAATACTAAACAACTATCTCCACTGTTCTATCTTGATGAATATTCATCTTTTTTTTTCCATCTTTTTCTTTTACTTTACAGGGACCTCCAGGTCAGCCTGGTCCTAAGGTAGGGTATGCTGTTCTAAGCTCTTTGTTTAGTGCGGTTTTTATTCATGAAAGGTGAAACAGCAAATTTGCTGCATAATAATTATCTTTTAGGAGTTGCAGAGTCTTGAAGCGCCATAAAAAAACAACATGATGCAGCACAATTTCCGTCTCTGCTCCATGAGCTAATTTTGTATCAGGCCCATATGAGACAGATAACTTTTTTTTTTAAGATTTGCCTCTTCTCCCTTTTCACTGCTTTTTATCCCACAAGTCTGTGTTTTCTTCTTATGCATCAAGGCATTTGTTTATGTTAAAGCTTTATTGTACTGTAAAGTGTTGAGCGAATGCATAAAGGCGACTGAATAGCGATTTTTTTTAAGCTTTTTGATTATTTTTGTGTGTGTTTATGTTCGTGTAGACCTAATTACTTGTTTTGTATGTGGTCTCATATATATTTAAGTAATGCTTGCTGTCTGCCAACATGACTGGGCATTTTGACTGCACCTCTTAGACACTCCTTTATTCCAGCATTTTTGCTCAATGATACTTCTGGGAAATAAACCAAGTTCAATATATTCAAGATTGTGAGTTTAACACTGTCTTAGACGCCACATAGCGCCACTTTAAAATTCAAATCTGTCTTGTCTTGTCTCCGAATCAACAGAGATAGACAAAATAGGAAGAAAATAAATTATCCATACATTTTTTTTAAAGAAAATGAGATTCATAAAGTTTTATGTTAAATGGGCCAAGTGAATATTTTTTGTCTGTTTGTCAGGGTGACTCACAGACAACAGCTGACTCAGTGCCAGGGCCACAAGGACCACAGGGAAAAGATGGAAGACCGGTAACTTTATAAACAATAGTATTATGCACTAATACTAATAAAAAAACAACTCTTTTTTTATTGAACCACATTGTAATCAATCAAAATATTGAATAATGAAATTGATGAAATTAAACCTTTATTTACTTCAGACATGTAATAAATATTTTCTGTTTTCTTCTTCTTCTTCCCCTTGTATGTAGGGTTCTCCGGGGTTACCAGGTGAGATAGGACTACGTGGGGACATTGGAGTAAGGGGCCCTCCTGTAAGTATCTGTCTTTATTTATTTCTTTCTTTCTTATGCAATGGTTAATCCAAACTTTTCTGTTTCAGGGGTCTCCTGGTAATACTGGAGCTCCTGGTACCAAGGTGTGCATGCATTAAATAACTTACACTCATTAAAAATGTGCTAATATTTTCTCAGTTCTTGCAATAGAACCAGAAGCCACAGCTGCAGAGTCTTTTATTTGTACTTCTTTCCTCATTATCAGTTTTTGTCCAACCGTGGAGAGACTAAACGTCCACCCATTGTGGTTTTGGTTTCCCGTAGCAGTGTTCACTTATCTGCTTTACCGTTTTTCTCAGTCTCATTGGTGTATTTCTCACATCAGCATTAACGTTGGCGCAACAGCGAGAACATTTCTCAAAACAATTAACTGCAAAACCTTGGTGATAACTTTTAAAAGAGTGTCACTTGCTCAAAATGGAGAGTCCATTAATCATAATCAAGTATTCATGCCATTAAAAGTGTCACTGACAAAAGTCCTGACATCATTGTTTTTGAACAAGATTGTCTAGTGAATTTGTAAAGTTTTCTTTTTGACAGTTCACTCTGGAACTGTTCAGTTCAGAAAAGCTACAACCTTTCTGGAGGCATCACTGTACACCAACTTTACAAGCATTTTAAATCTACAGTTATCATAAGTGAGGTAAAAGAATCAGATGCTGAGTATGAATATTTTATGTTTTTATTGCATGTGCTCTTTGCATTTCTAATTTGGTCACAGCATTGTGCAAAATCAAGGTATAAAAAGTTATTTGCATGAAAAATAAAAAATATAAAACTTAAGGGCATAACAAGATCATCAGTAAAGTTTGAGAGAAATTGTTCAGTTTAGGAGAAATTTTTGAATAGCTTTGGTGATAGGAATATGCTTACTTTTGTGGATGTTTGTGATTGTAGAGCAGAGTTCCTAAATTTGGGACGTGGATAGAGTTTATAATATGTGATTGATTATAAAACAAACTTCAAAGGCTTGCATCCATCCTGCAGGGCCAGGAAGGAGCTCCAGGAACTCGAGGACCAAAGGTAGTTTCTTTTTTTATACCTTACCATCATGATCAGATATCGCTAAAATTCATTTTTCTGCTGTAGGGTTTCCAAGGCCCCCCTGGCCCGCCTGGGCCTCCAGGCAGGACTAAGGACTTTTTTACCGGCACCCTGTCAATAACGGTATAATAAAAGTCATTTTTTAATTATCCTCAGCATAATGCTGTGTTATTCCCTTTTTGTAAAAAAACAAAAACAAAAAACAAAAAAACAACAAAAAAAAAAAAAAAAAAACAATAAAATGTCACAGTTGGACTGATAAAACCTAAAATATTGCAGATGCACATGATATAACAGATTTGCCATCCCTCTTGGAGTTCCATAAAAATAATAATAATAATAAAAAAAATCCCTTCATCAGCTGTTCCATCTTTTCTAGTGGCAAGTAACCAGTACAGTTTTGTGTCTTCTGGAGGTAAAAAAAAAACAAAAAAAAAAAACTATTTTGAAGTCAAAAGGATATTCCTAAACTGCCAATCCACAACAACTGTGTTCTTGTTTTTCTTTAGGGTCATCCTTTCTTGCAGGCTAACTTCATTTCTCTGTGTTCATTAGGATTTAAAAGGAGATAGAGGCGATGCAGGAGACAAAGGATGCAAAGGCGAACCTGTAAGTTTCTCTCTAGAATTCATGAACTTGTTCATCTCTGCCTGTAGGACTTTGGAAATATCTGACTGTTTTAGAACCATGCAACTTTCTTATCCGTGCCTTCGCTTAATCCTTCTTCAGGGAGATCCTGGGAGCCTCTACCACACAAAAGGGCAAAAGGGAGACAGAGGAAACCCAGGCCCAGAAGTGAGGATAAAAATGTGCTAACATGCCTTTGTCCATGTAGCCTGTTGTCTAACTTACTTTTCAGTTTTGATCTGCAACACATAAGAAAATAAGAAAAAAAATATATGACCAACAGAGGGCAGCAATGCAGCATAAACCTTTTTATTCAGTTCTTCTGCTTTAGCAAGAGGTAATCCCTCTGCCTAGATTAGATTACACAGTTCATTTGCCTGCTCATCACTGGCATTTATGGTAAGGTTTTGCAAAATTGAGATTAGTTCGTAATAATTTTTGAACATGGTAAATATTAGATATTTTTATATACCAGATCTGTGTGATTTGTAAGGATTGTACTTTTTTTTTTTTTTTTTTTACCGTGATTGTATTCCGTCTCCCCAGCAAAGCATGTAATCAACATGAGCTGGCATGGTTAACTCATCTGCCGCTTACAAAATGAATTAATACAGTGAATACAAATTAACTCAGTTCTGTGTGAAGTCACATACGATGTGGAAATGGCTCAGAGTCAACGAGTAAGGCTCCCATTCTGATGGACAAATCTGTTTCAGCACATTTAAAAATTGCTATGCATTTAAATTACAGTGTAATCGGCTACTATTTGTGTCAACATAGCTTTTCAATACAAGGGTTCAAAGTTTCATTTAGTTAAAGCACACCTCAGTAAGTCCATGTTGGTATGTATAATTTACAGGGAAAGCCAGGAAAGGATGGTGAACCTGGAAATCCTGGGTTTAGGGTAATCACTACTTTAGTTTATGCACACACAAAAAAAAAATGCTTCACTGTTTTATCTGTGTTTTGCAAGTTTTGAATACAATGCAGTTCTGCTTAGGGAAGACCAGGACGCAGAGGAGAGCCAGGACATCCAGGCCCACTAGGAGGAATGGTTAGTCAGTATCCATCCATCCATCCATCCATCCATCCATCCATCCATCCATCCATCCATCCATCCATCCATCCATCCATCGTAAATTGCCTTCAAATATATTATAATTGTATCTTGTCTTTTTAGGGTGAAAAAGGAAACAGGGGTCCATCTGGTCCACCTGGAGATGTGAGTTTGCACTAATATTCACTTTTTGTGCATATATATTGTTCACAGTAGTTATCAAACTTGTTCATGCTCATCAAGACCTTAAAAATTGTATTTCTACAGTAGCTCGGCTTTCACATCTGTTGTTTTAGCATAATGAGAAAACAATCTGTTGTAATTTTCTAATCCAGGAAACCTCTGGACATTCTCTCTCTGTGCTGCTGTTTTCAGATACTTTTGCTCGAACCACTCAAGGGACACATTGGAGATCCTGGCCCTCCAGGTCTCCCTGGGTTCCCTGGGATCCGAGGTAGAGGAATATAACTAGCTGACAAATCAGCAAGTACAAGAAAGACATTTGTTCATTTTGCTATTTTATCTAATCGATCTCATCCATTCATTGTGCATAATGACAGATTATGAGCAATTTTGTTTCTGCACTGGTATGGAGTTTAAAACTACAAATGAATGCTTGTTTTATTGCACAAAGTTAATAAATGATAAATTAATATATATAAATATATGTTTAGGTGTTTTAGGGTTTCCGGGGCCCCCTGGAACTCCAGGTGTGTATGAACAACAGACTATCTCACTGTTGGCATTAGCTGCAGTTACTGTCACATTCAAAATATCTTCTTTTTCTTCTCATATTGTGTTTATGTAGGTTATGCACTTGGGATTTATGTACCAGGTGAACGTGGGTTCGCAGGCCCAAAAGGGCACAATGGAGACCCTGGGGAGCCTGGGGGGTTTTACACAGGGCCTCCAGGGCTAGATGGTGATCCTGGTGATCCAGGGCCTCGGGGAAACCAAGGCAAACCTGGACGCTTTGTAAATGGAAGTAAGTAAAAAAAAAAAAAAAAAAAAACAAAAAAACATTGATCTTAAAAACAACATATGTCCTCTGAGTAATATTAACCAAAAACGTAGAGGCTACTGAGCGATATGAAAACTGTTTGCTCAGAGGGTGCCATTAAATTAGCAATGACATGAGCATTTTTTTAAGACTGTTTTATTTTTAATTGCAAGGGTCCTTCCTAAGTGTGAATTTTGCAGGGGGCACTTTGTTGTCTGAAATAAAAATTTGTTTGTTGATTTAAATCATTTCAGTCTCCTAAACAAATAATCCCCATAAAATCTACAAGGGGTCAAATACTTCTTCACAGGATTATAAATAGATTCTTTATATATATATATATATATATATATATATATATATATATATATTTCATTGATATTTAACAAGGCTTTGTAAGCATTCATGCTATAATATTGCTGACCAGCACAGTCAACTCCATATGGATGACAGAATGTTTAAATATTTAATATTTAATCATATTTAATTACTTCATTTTCTTCTCTTTGGTGCATCATAATCCAAATGCAAATCAGTTTTCATTTGCATTAAACTCACATGATATTTACTAATATATTCAACATCTGTTGTGATCGAACTGAATAATAACATAAACATAAAAATGCTTTTGTGTGATCAGAAAGCTAATTAACTTTTTTTTTTTTTCTTTTTTTTTTTTGAGCGACTTTTAGCTGACTGTGTCATTAAGGGTCTCCCTGGGATCAAGGGAGTTAAAGGTTTACCAGGACCTACGGGGAATAATGGGTATATTGGAGAAACAGGTCAGAAATTTAATGTTAAGTTTTATCATTACTAAAAGTAGTTAAAAAGTTATATTAATAGGAAGTAAATCATCATATTTTCCCCCCATTGCTGAACATAACAGGAGAGAGAGGGGAGATCTGTTATGAGTGTCAAACATCGGGACTTTCAGGACCAGCAGGTCTCCGAGGTCCACCTGGCCTTCCTGGTACAGTTCCTTACTTCACACACAAAGGACACACTTATATTTTGTCCCCTAATAAAACCAGAATATCCTGTATGAATGATGATTTGAAACATCTTTGAAATCCTGATACATTTATACATATATATATATATATATATATATATATATATATATATATATATATATATATATATATATATATATATATATATATATATATATATATATGTCCACTGTCACTCAGGCACTAATCAAGGACGGGGTGAAAAGGGGGATCCCGGCTTTCCAGGTCCTTCAGGTTTACCAGGACCTCCAGTAAGAAAGTGCATCATGATCACATTGCAGATTTGTTTGTTATATGTTATGCTTTTACTTGTCTAACCTTTGCATCTACAGTCTACTACTCATTTGCACATTTGCTTAGGTTGGAGCATGCTGTTTTCAATAACTGCACAGTATATTGTGATGTAAATTAACCCTTACTGTAGAGAAGGTTATTCTTAGTTCTGCTATTACATATTTATTTTCTGTGACTCTACATGCTTCGATTATATGTCACTTTGTCGCTGGTACACTTGACATTTCTCACCGAGGATTGTTTTTTGGCAAAATTCTACCACAAAGCTGTGTCAAATTGTCCAAAATGTCTTGCATCAAATGCATATGTAAATAAATAAAAACATAACTAAAAGAAATACAAATAATGTTTTCACTATTGTACTGTATATGCAAGACTTTCTTATACTTTTTTATACTTTTTTAATGTAAAATGAATAAAAACATAAAAACATAATACCAACTTTGTTGGTATTGCAACAAAGTTGGTATTGAACTTTGTTGCAATACCAACAGTCAACCAAAGAAAATTTAGTTGCCAGAAAATTTGCAGATCCACTGGGATGATTACCTTGAACATACGGTTTAGACCTAAGCCTTTGAAACCTAAGTCGTCATAAGTAAAATTATGTTTATGTTTCATCTGCTGCTTCCTTCATGATTCTAAATGTTATTATAGAAACTCTTGAGTTTGAAAGGCTTTTCCCTGCACTACTTTGGTGAAAATCGTGTCGTTCCTCATTGCTTCCTGGCCAGTCGTGAACAGCAGCCTGTTCACGACTGGCCAGTTTAAGTGCAGCCGGTGGAAAAGGGGCATTTGTCCGGGCAACTGCAAAACCTTGACACATCCACTGGATGAAACATTACTCGAGATGACAAGTCTCCACTGCCCTACAGTCCTGTAGTGGCATGCTTCACACAACACCAACAAGTCCTTCGCGTTGCATTTAGTGATAAAAGCCTTGTGGGGCTCATTGCTCTCTGTTCTTGAGCTAATCTGAAGGTCACATGAAGTTTGACAGTTTGTAGGTATTGCCTCTGCACTCTATGCTCCTCAGCATCTGCTGTCCTTACACTATGATTACATTAAGCTTACCACTGTGTGGCTTAGTTGCTGTCCTCCCCTATCACTTGAACTTTGTTGCGATACCAATAGTCAACCAAAGAAAATTTACTTGCCAGAAAATTTGCAGACTTGTACCCAAGTTGTATCCTATTGTAATGTCATTGTACAATGTATGATCAAATGTTTTTTGTTTGTTTTTCCTTTTCATGCTAAAGGGGTCTGTTGGTCTACCAGGATTCCCAGGCCAGCCGGGGCAAAAGGGAGAGCCATCCGGTAATGTCTCTCCAGGGCTGAAGGGGGAAAAAGGAGAACCAGGACTCCCTGGAGGACCCGGTCCAAATGGTTCTCCTGGATCTCCGGGTTTACCAGGAAGTAAAGGCACTCCAGGGCCTCCTGGAGAATTGGTAAAATTTATGACAATTTCTTCACCATAGGTATGATATGATTTTTGGTGTTTCTTAAATGGTGGGCCATCTGGAACAACTATCTAACAAGGTTCCTTCCCTCACTTAGTGCGAACGCCTTGGAGTAGAAGGAGATCCTGGGTTTCCTGGTCCACCAGGACCTCAAGGGAAAGAAGGACCCATTGGCTACCCTGGACCAGCGGGTTATGGACCTCCTGGTCTACCAGGGACCAAAGGACACACTGGTGTACCTGGTCTGCCAGGAGAACCTGGAATTCCAGGTGTGAAAACAAAGGTCATTTCAATCTACATTAAAATCTAGCCACACAAAAGTACTCATAAAAGTTTCCTCCATTTTATTTGTAGGCCAAAAAGGCGAATCTGGTCATTTTCATACCCAAGGCCCACCAGGACCACAAGGATTTCAAGGACCGCCTGGCTTTGAAGGAAGTCCAGGTAATCACGATCAACTAGCTGGCTGTCTGAGTGCTTAGCTCCGGCTCTCACTATTTCCACTTTTATCACAGAAAATGTTATAACTTATATTCTGACAAAAAAAAAAAAAACTCATCCAGGTGTTCAAGGACTACCGGGTGTCCCTGGAAATCCAGGCAAAGCAGGACAAAAAGGAGAAAGAGGGGACTTGTTACTTAGTGGAAAGCCAGGACCCCCAGGGCAGAAAGGTAATGCACAAGGGATTTACAAGTTGCTCACATTTATACTCGGAAATTCTATTTTGTTATTGTATAATCCATGTTTTGTTTTTTGTTTTTTTTGCGATTGTTTAGGTGATAAGGGGCTGCCTGGCCTTCCAGGTGCTCCAGGTTGGGGTTCACCTGGGCAGTTTGGTCCTCCAGGCCCTCCTGGTGCCCCCGGAGAAAAGGTCAGAAGTCTTCAGTGAAAACATACCGGATGGTATTTGTTGTACAGAAGTAGACATTCACACTCTAAAGCAATTCATTAGGTTTTTAAGGATAAGAAATAGAGGATATGCATTTCCTAAAGCTCTAAAGCATTTAGCAAGTAAGAAGCTGAACTTATATGACATGTATTTATTTTCTTTAGTGTAGCTATTTGATTCTACAGTATTGACTAAATAATTAGTCATGGAATTAATTACCCCATTTAGGGTGACAGTGGCCACGGACACCCTGGTCGTCCGGGTCCTCCGGGACCACCTGGTGAAAATGGAGCTCCAGGGCCTGCCGGCGATCCTGGAATCCCTGGTCTTCCAGGAAATCCTGGAATAATTGGCAAACCCGGGCCTCCAGGAGAAAAAGGTAGCTAAGAATTTAAAGTTTAAAAGTACAATGATGATAAGGACTTCTTGATGCAGACAAATAGTGTTTTTTTTTTCTTGGTTTTTTTAGATTAGCATTCATCTGTTTTTCACATTGTTTCATTCTTCCTGAAGGAAGAAAAGGTTCTCTTGGCCCTCCAGGGCTTCCTGGTACCAAAGATTTATGTATCGGTTTGCCTGGACCAATAGGACGTCCAGGACCGGATGGACATACAGGAGATACAGGTAAAACCTATATGAACCTAGAGTCCTTTAATACAACATTTAGAAGAAGGTAATGTATAAGATGTGACAAATACATGAGATGTCTGGTTTGTAGTTGTCTACCCTTTAACTTTAGATTTCTATTAATAATTATCATTGTTTTATTCTTCCTTTCATTCCCCAAGGAGCTAATGGCTCGCCTGGAGAGAAAGGTAATGCGGGTTTACCTGGATTTGGTTCTCCTGGCCTTCAAGGTGGTCCTGGAACCTCTGGATTGTCAGTTCCGGGTCCACATGGGCCTCCAGGGCAGAAAGGATCTCGGGGTCGAGATGGCTGGCCTGGTCAAAGAGGTCATACGATGGTTTATTTTATCTTAGTCTTTCCATCTATCCGTTTCTCTCTTTGTATATGTAGGTCCAGTCTCTTCTAAAGCTATTCAAACTTTATGTTTTCTAAAGTTTGTGTTTTGTGTGACATATCAACACAAACCTGTGCTTATTAGGAAAAATATACGGTTTTTACTATTTACAAAAAAAAAAAAAAAAAAAAATTAAAAGTAGCGCAGGCATATGTATTCAGACGCCCTTTGTCATTTGTGCATACCTTTTTTTAGGGCTCATCTAAGTTTGCTATAAGCTTCCCAGCAAATAAAATCTACAAAATCAGTAGTTGAGCTTTTAATCTCTTGGATTGCCTTTCTACTAGTCTGTTGAATGGGTTCCCAGATACATTAAGTGTCTGTTGGCTGCTCTGAAGGACAACTCTTTCACGCTATAAGGGTTGGGATTCACAGTCTGATGCTGCACTTTGCCATCTTTTTTTCCCCCAAAGAATTATTCCTTACTAGACCTGTTTTGTGCAGCATGCAATTGAAAAACAACTAACGATGCCATTAGTTGCAAACCGGGTGCATGTCATGTCTTATTTGTCCTCAGGTTATAAGATATAAAATGTATTTTAAAAATATTTTCTTGCATAATAGTTAATTCCATGTGTTATTTCATCTACGGATGCTTGATCCATTAAAGTGCTGTAGAAAACATACAGTGCATATAAAGCAGAGTTTTTTCACCCATTTTCACTGACATCAAAATGTATTTTAGGACAAATAGGAGACCCTGGACCTGATGGTATATCTGGACGTGGACCAGACGGAAAACCAGGGAATACAGGACAACCTGGACCAAGAGGTAAGTGTTACGCATTAAATGCAAACTTTCATCAATCAGTCGTGTGTTTAGGTTACAATGTTTGATGTACATCTTCAAAATGTATCCCCATGTTGGTAGAGATTTGTTTATGGTTCACAAGCTAGATTCGGTCAAATTTCTTTGACAGGGGACCCAGGCCCAGACGGAGCAAGAGGTCGTCAAGGACCCCAAGGCATGGTGGGGGACCCAGGTGTTAGAGGCCCTCCAGGACTTCCTTGTCCAACACGCTTCTACAATGGGCCTCCGGGAAACCCCGGAGAACCAGGTTCCCTTATTATAAGAGTTTCTCTTCCAACTATAATTTCACAACCAACTGCACTTTCAAGATGATATTGAATAAAATATGATTCATGTGATGAGCATGTTTTGTTTTTTTTTTTGTTTTTTTTGTGAAAATCTGTTGTTGTTTTTTTCAACTACGTGAATGTTAAGATTATTCTTGTTCTATTTCTTTTAGGAAATCCTGGATTACTTGGTCTCACTGGCGATCCTGGAAGACCTGGACCAAAGGGGCAGAGAGGAAGAGCTGGACCACCAGGGGATCTGGGGCAAAGAGGTCCACTATCAATTGCCATTGTTTCATCCCAAATATTCTAACACACTGATCGGAGACCTGACCTGTCCCGTGTTTGTTTGAGAGCACAGGTCCTCCTGGAGAACCTGGCGTTGATGGCCAAGCGGGATCCGAAGTTAGGCGAGGACCAGATGGAGCCCCGGGAGATTCTGGTCATAAGGGTCATCCTGGTAAGAATTTCTCCATTGAAGGAATCGTGCCAACGCGACAAATTAAAACCACCGTCTTCTAAAAATGTAAGCCTAGATATATGTCTTGGCCTTATTTCTCACGGATATTTCACTGTTAAACTGAGAAATGGCAAGAATTTTCTTGTTTCCTAATGAGGTGCAAAAACTGAAAGAAACTCAAATCACATTTCTCATTTCATGCAACAGTAGATTCATAAAGAATTTATTCTTTGCTGTTTATTATAGCAGAGTAAGAATAAAATCAACTAAATATTATCATACAAGAGTCATTTCATTGTTCTGCTCACATTTTACATATCACCCTAAAAACTGTCTTCCTAAGCCAATAAAAAGGATTTTCAAAGTTTTATCCTATCACTGGTCAAATAAAGTTAGCAGCACAATAAAGTCCAATACTTAAACCAAAGCGAGTAGAAGCAGAAATGTGCTGGTTCCTTAATGCGTAATAAATTATAAATGCCAAATCTTCAGTAAATAACACCCCTGCAGCCACCATAAACATTCCCCTGATCTAAACCTCTCCCCGAAGAGCAGTTGGTTTAGCATGTGACAATTTAATATAATGTAATATTCCTTCCACTGTTATATGTTTTGTTTTAGTAAGAGGAGTAACACTGTTGAGTCTAACAAGTTTGTAAGATAAATTGTAAAATGTAGAAATTACTGCTAAGCTACCATTTTTTTTTTGTTTTGTTTTGGGTTTTTTGCTGCTGTTATATCAGAATAGCTGCTTGTTTTAATTTCCACAGGGCTCAAAGGAGTGAAGGGAGATCCTGGAATTCCTGGAAGGCCGGGACCAGATGGTGTTCCAGGTCCAACAGGCAGCAAAGGAGCTGCTGGAGAACCAAGCTATGTGTACGGACCACCTGGACCACCTGGACAAAAGGCATTCAGGACTTAACAAGGATTTTTGATGATGATGCTTTTAGTTCTGCTTAGTAAAAATATGCAGCTGGATATAAACTTAAACAGAATTTGTGGGTTATTTTTTTTCTTTCCCTATATGCCAGGGTGAACCAGGGTCCAGCAGTGATGTCATGCTCAGGGGACAGAAAGGGGAACCTGGGATTGCAGGTCAAGTAGGTGCTCCAGGAAGCCCTGGAGCCAAGGGGAACACAGGACCTGATGGAAAAAATGGTTATTTAAACTGATTTTTAATACCACATGGGGGTTATTATGTGTTTTCCACCCACATAGTGCCATTTTTCAGAATAATTAAGTATCTATGTCACCTTTAATTGTAATCAAAATTCAGTATATATCAACCATAGCTTAACAAAAAGTAGACTTTGCAAATTAATGCCTGTGTCCCTTTAGCAAGCGCCTGCTCTTTCTCACACTCCACCTACAGATCATAATGCTACTCCATTATACCGTTTACAGCTGTTTTTAGGAGCTTTGCATTAAGAAGTCGTTTGCATGATAACCTCAGCAGATGTGTAGTTCTACCGGGCGATTTCTAATTGCTGCTGCTACTCTGAGGTGTAGATGTGTGGAGGAGGAGCGGGGGAGGGTTTCTCTGAGAGGTGGAAGCTCAGGTGGGGACGGCAGCTCCAAGGAAGAGCTTTGTGTAAATAGCGGTGCTTTGGGGGAGCAAGCGCTTAGGCACCCCCGAATGGTTGCCACGGGAATTCAAGGATTCCTCAAACATGCAGGAAAGGACAACAACAGAGGCACACCAGGTGTGTTTTTGATGGTGGAATAAGATTAAAACAAATATGCCGCTAAAATAAAGTTGATTTTACACCGTCCACCCCGTCTGTAAGTAATTTGTAATAAATTTCACTTCTTATTGTTTTGAAAGGGGGGGATTTTATGGAAACTCAACGTCTTTGAATTTTATATTATCTTAATAAAACACATACCCGAGCGTCGAGCATCGGAAAGGGTTGGACGTTCTGAAAGAGACAGAGGCCATATATGGAAAATATTTTCATAGCAACTGAAAGTAACATTAATTTAATTGTAGCATAGAGTAAAACACATAATCCCCCCTGATAGTCCATTTTGTTTTTCTTTACATTGTGGTTGTATCTTAAATCATTTTCATCTTCTTCGTTGTCACTTATTTGTCTTTCCCATTATGTGGTTTAGGTTCCCCAGGATTTCCGGGTCTAATTGGTTCTGATGGTCCTCCCGGAATAAAAGGACACATGGGACCTATTGGACTACCAGGTACCATGTCATATAACCTCAGGACACGACAATAACACAGATGCCAACCAACCTAGTAAAATATATCTTTACTTATATTTTACTGGACAAAACAAACTATTACAATTTCTTTAAGTCAATGAAGAAAAAACTGAAATAATTAACCTTTGCACCAGAAAAATCTATTTAAGATAAAGAAGATTCTTGAGTCTGTTGGTCTTTTTGGCAAAAATAGCCTATCAGAAACTTTGGGACAAACTCTGACTTACCGATTTTACTTTTAAAAATTGTGTCAGCAGGTTTGAAGCTGTTTCAGGCTTTTCTTTAGTCTCGTCTGGGTCATTGTAATGCACTCTATACGTCTGTCCAAAACTTCCCTGGACCTGTGGTAGTCTATATAAAATACTGCTTCCAGGCTCCTGACTAAATCTTCCAAGTCTTCTCATGTGACTCCATGATTATTGAAGCTACATTCAATCACTGTGCATTTCGTAGTGGACTATAAATCATCTGACTGGGTTCCTTTAATCTGCTTTTGTTCAGTGTGCTTTGTGTGCTCATCCTCTGTTGGTTGAAGTAATTCTTCCCTTTAATCTTGAAAGGTTCTGGTTCCATCCTTACTTTTGTCTCCTCAGGCGTTCCAGGCCCACCAGGCCATACTGGGCAACGTGGTATAAAAGGAAGCCAGGGACTTGATGGTATTCCTGGGCCGCCGGGTCAAAAAGGGGACACTGGTAACAAAATCCATCTTTAAGTCTCTTTCTTTCGCCGGATACAAGTTTGCTTCCTTTGAAGCTCAATCTTGATTTAATCTCTCCCCTTGCAGTTATAATAGGAGGAGCACAAGGAAGACCTGGAGATCCAGGCCCACCAGGTGAGTTACAGGTCAATGAATTAAATAACTTCAAAAGGTTCCATTTAAAATATACGTACTTTGCAATAGTTGAAAAGTTCACACAGAAACATGACGTTTTACTTATGGTTCATTGACGAAGGATCAGAGCATCCTTTTGGAACATAAATTGACCCCATAGGATGATCTATAGTAAAATCACAGTCCAGTGTGAATATGCATTACTTCAAGACCAACGATTGAATGGAAAGGTTTTGTTAGTCAGACCAATTTTGGCTCTAAATTTAAACTAACTGAATAGACTTGATATGTACTGTAAATAATGATGTCACAATGTAGAAGGCAAAATAATTATTGAGGAAATAATGCTTTCTTAGTTTTGAGTGCATTAGAAATCCATAACCTTTTGCATATTTGAATTTTAATCTATGCATCAATTATCACAGTAATGGACATTTTAATAATTTAATTTAATAATTCAAGGTATCTAGAAGGTGCCTTAAATGCACACAATAAATGTGATGTTTTGTTTTGTTTTTAAGAATTTATTTTATGTCCAAAGCATTGTAAATAACCATATTAACAGCTGGTGAGTGTCAGTGGTTTGCCTCAGCTGTTTTTTTTTTTTGTTTTTGTTTTTTTTCTCTTTCTTTAACTCAGGTCCTCCTGGGGATATCGGTCCGCCTGGTTTGCTCGGCAGAGGGAGTCCGGGACCAGAAGGGGACAGGGGAACTCCAGGTCTACCTGGACTTCATGGTGAATCAGGACTACCAGGAAGAGAAGGGACTTGTATTCCAGGACCTAAAGGTGATCGTGGATTCCCTGGCAACCCAGGAAACCAAGGTGAGCACGTTGAGATGGAGAATTAGACTTATCTACATTTCTCAGTGAAGAGATGCCATCTTTGTCCACAATCTTTGTGTTTTACACAAATATCACTTCATTTTAATATAGGCTACCCTGGTCCACCAGGCCCTCAAGGTCTCAGAGTATCAGGGTCAAAAGGAGACAGAGGAGAGCCAGGGTTCCCAGGAAGCCCAGGTTTTGGTGGGCCCCCAGGAAACCCAGGCCCTCAAGGACCATATGTAAGTGATGGTAACATTTGCTTCATCACCAGACAACAAACTTTAATTTAAAAATCTGTATTAATATATTTTTTTATTCATTAGATAAATGTAACAACTGAATTCTGTTTTTTGCTTAGCTCCTAAAAATCATTTAAATACTTGTGTTTCTTTATTTTTCTAAAAGTCCAGAATATGCTGGAAAACTTTCTGTGTGTTCTACTACTTGTGTTTCAAGGAAATTGTAACTAAAAGTATTTCTTCATGACTTCAAGTCTAACCTTTGACTTTTTCGGTCTCACAAACCTTTTTAAGGGTCCACCAGGTGTAAATGGATTCCCAGGACTAAGAGGAGACCCGGGTCCCTCAGGGAGACATGGCCCCCTTGGTAATCTGTCATCTTTCAACCGCAGACAAAAGTGTGATCTATCACTGCAACAGAATACTGGTGCACAAATGATTTATGTTCCAACAACTGCGATGAAATGGTTAGAGCTTCAAATGCTGGAGCCAAAGACAAAAAAAAAAAGGATTTATGAGACTTCATTTTTGCTTTTGTCTGCAGTATCTATGTAAGTGGTGTTTATGCAGGAGGTGGTGAGAACAAACTAACTCTTTGAAAATATTGTCAAATTATATGCAATAGGTGACAGAGGAGATCCTGGATACAGCCCAGGTCCATGTGGTCCACGTGGGCACAAAGGTTTCCCTGGACACCCGGGTCCGTCAGCAGCCCTCATTAGCAGAAAAACATTTACTCAACCTAATCATCCTACACTACCATCCTCAGTGTTTTTTATTTTTTATTTTCTACAAATCACTTGTTTTCTCCTGCTGTGTACTTCAAGGTCGCAAAGGTGAACCGGCCTATGTTGACAGGATACACGAACCAGGACCTCCTGGATTACCTGGTCCTAAAGGCAATCCAGGACTTCCAGGAGCGATTGGGCCACCAGGATCACAAGGACCGCCAGGTGAACAGGTTTATGATTCTATTGTCCAGCGAATAAGTAAACAGTGCATCCATTTTAAGACGTCTGTTTATTTTAAGGGGCGAAGAATTATGTAAAATCGACTTTTTTTGTGTTTTATGTCATGTTATAATGTTATTCAGGGGTGCCTAAACGCTTCCTCCCATTATTATTCAAAACCAGCTCTGAGCTGTTTTAAATAATAATAAATAAATATGTATTTCAATAAGTAAGTTGAAACGCGTTCATCTCGTCTCCCAGGACCACCTGGCGTCAGAGGACCACATGGAGTGAGCTCTCCTGGTCCTCCTGGATTCACTGGCCACACAGGAGACAAGGGAAAAGCAGGATTGCCAGGTTTGTTTGTAAAACAAGGTCCAGCCTTTTACTGTCAGTGTGACCTGACAAAGTGGTTAATGAGTGTATTCACGTCCTTTTAACTCCTCTCTTAAAGTTTAGCTAATTTTATTTGATTGTGATTTTTATTTATTTTTTACATCAAGTTAGGTCCAGCTGTGAGAATCTGCACAGACATACATGGAAAATGCCTAAAAAGTTTTCAATTACAGTTGCCTGAAATACGCTCCTTAGGTCAAGTAGGCGGACCAGGAATTCCCGGCCGAAAAGGACTGAGAGGTTTGCCTGGGAGAGCAGCTACACATTACACAGATGGCTTTCTGATTGCCAGGCACAGTCAGAGCATTAAGGTCCCCGACTGCCCTAATGGCACCAGTCTCATCTACTCTGGTTATTCCCTCCTCTTCGTCAATGGAAACGAGAGAGCTCATGGCCAGGACCTTGGTACGAACATAAAGATCATCATATCCATAAATAACGTGGACTTCACCGATCGCAGTAATCTGGGTTTTCACTTGGGTCACAACAAAACATTTCCTTGAATGTTTTTTTTTTTCTAAATTCTCAGGCACCATTGGAAGCTGCCTCCCTCATTTCTCCACCATGCCCTTCCTGTTCTGCGACACAGAAAGCACCTGCCGCTATGCTTCTCGTAATGACTACTCCTACTGGCTGTCCACTGATAAGCTCATGCCCGCCAACATGGTTGCCGTCACAGCTGATAAAGTTGCCCCCTACATCAGCAGGTCAGACAAGAGTATACGCACACACATTCAACACAGCATTGTTCTGAAAATAATAATAAAAATAAAAAAATATTAGTTTTTTTGTTTATCTTAAATATATAGACTGTAAAACCAGAGGGTTTTATACACTATAAAACAGCACATGAACTTGCTTTCTATTATTTCAGATTAAGCTTTTCCTCTTTTAGTTATGATTTCCTAAATGGCAATAAAGTGACAGTTCGTTTCAAAGCATCTTTCTTTAAGTGTCTATCAATAGTTTTCTGGACTTTTGGACCATTCCTCCAAACAGAACTGGTTTAACTGGTCAAGTTGGCAGGCAGCCATATTTAAATATTTTCTATGGTGTCCCGAAATTTTCAATGGGACCTAAATCAGACCTAATTAAGCATCTAAAATGCTGATCATTTTAGTGAAGTTTGTCTTTATACAGTTTTTTTTTTTTTTTTTTTTTTTTTTTACAAACTTCTTTCATCTCATCCCAGCTTTCCGTTTTCATCTGTGATTTAGGTGCTCAGTTTGTGAAACAGCCTCCAAAATCATAGCTTTCCATAGCCAGAACACTCTGATTCCTGAATGTCCCAGAGGTTGGGAGACCCTGTGGACTGGTTACTCGTTTATAATGGTAAGAAAGCAAAGATTTTAGCTCCCGGATAGCTCGATCCCTTAAGACGCCGTATCCAGTTTTTTAAAATTATTATATCTTGCAGCAAACCGGAGCGGGAGCAGAAGGCTCCTCCCAACCCCTGATGTCTCCCGGGTCATGCATGGAAAATTTCCGCCGAGTGCCTTTTATTGAGTGTCACGGCAGAGGCACTTGTAATTACTACCCTGATTCCTACAGCTACTGGCTAGCCTCCCTTGACAGAAACAACATGTTCAGGTAAACTGTTTAATCAGTGATAAATACTTTATCAAGTATTATTTAGTTTTTTTCTCTTTTTGCCACATATTCTGACAATCTCAGTACAATTTTATACCAGCTCCTGAGAAGATTGACTTTTTTGTGACATGATTTATCCATGTCGCTTCAGGCCATGCTAGCAAATATTCTCCTTTTTCAAGTAAATTATTATTTCTTGTTTCTTTTCCCTGTGTCTAACAATGTTTGTTTGTTTTTTCACTCCTGTAGTAAACCGGTTCCCCAGACTGTGAAAGGATTTTCTCTGCAGAGAGTCATCAGTCGTTGTCGGGTCTGCAGAAAATCCTGAAACTGTGGCACTGGTGCAAACTGGAGAAGATGTTTAAATTCACAATTTGTGAAATAGATGGAATAATTTTAATAACATGTATTGGTTGTACTTTTAAATATTTGTTCATTTTACATTTGTATTACCATCATCTTTGGTGATCATTCTGTATATTCTGGAAATGCACTAAATCTTATAATTCTGTGCTTCAGCACAATGGGGACGTTACTACAGAGTTGGGTTTATAATACTCTTTTTTTTTTTTTACTTTAGTTTTCATTTTCCTTTTCTTTATATAATTTTCATAATAGGTGTTACAGACAGACCGGACATTTTTTTGTCAAAACAAACCCGAACTTTGACAACTTTTGGCATATAAACCCACTACACAGCCCATGTTGTAATTTTCACAATATGTTAATTAATTTTATCATGTTTTTTTTTTCCTTCCAATAACACTTTCACAACACTGACTAAAATTTATACTAATAAAAACATCCTTCCTTATCTATGGCATGAATTCTTTCATATTCGAGCTGTGATATTTTATTTTAAACTGTTCTTTACCTTAAAAATTCAACCCTTAAACGTGGTTGGAGGAACATTTGAACCAGCACTACCTATAGAAAACAGTTGGCCCCTAAATTCTTGGAACCCTTTAGCTGATTCAAAATAGCTCTATAGGGTATATGGTGTGTATACCCTGTATGTATCTACAGGGTATATGGTGCACATAGATAATGACTTCAATTCTCCATGAGTGTAAGGTCATGAGGCCATTGAAACTAGAACAATTTGTTGGACTTTTGCCATTGATATTCAACCTGAGCATTAGTAAACAGATTGGTAATCTTTGTGGTGCTGCTTTAGAAATATTTGCAAGGAATTTGGGCTATTTTTTTCCTCATTAAATCCTTTCCTAAATGTATGTATAGAAGAAAAATGCACACCACCCAGCATGTTTTAATTGTGCTCCTGGTGCTAATTTCAATATTTGACTAATTTAAAAAAAATAATAATAATAATCTGCAAAAGATTGCAGTTCTTTACTAAACAGCAATTCTTTGAATCAGGTGAGTTAGAGCAGAGAAACATCTAAAGCAAGGGCTGGTTTCTTGAATATTAAGATATTTTTTCCTGGTTCATTATACCTGAATTAAATGACGGCTGATTGCCAGGCCTTTGCAGATGCTGATGGGGTAAGTTAGACCATTTGAATTGGGTGAGCAGAGGGATATCTAAAACTGGTAGGAGACCAGTTCTTCAGGACTGGAATTGGACAACCACAGGCTAAAGTATGCAGGGCAGTGTACCTCAAGGACAAGGGCTGGGAATCAGTGGTCTAGAGTTATAGTAATCACATAGAATTTACTGCAGTTTTACTGCCCCAATGTAACCTCTTCTAAATCAAACTCCCAAAGCCAGACATGCTTGTAGGAAAGGCTAACTCTATGCTAATTAAGTTGGACTGCTATAGCAATATCACAGTGAGCATGTAACGTTGCTACTCTGCTTTATTTACTGTATTGTGTTCACTGTCTAATATTCTTAAGTAAAATAATTTTTTTGTAAATATATTTGTGAGGCAATAAATATGTAAATCAAAAATGGAAAAAAAAACAGGGAGTTATTAAAAAGCAAAATGCAAAATGAGAACATGTGTGGGTGCTAAAGACTAAAATTTTACTAGTAATTCATGTGTGATATTTTGATTGATTAGTAATAAATCTTTTCAATTTTAATTTTGTTGCATTTTAATGGCACATTAATTCAGTTAAGTGATTTATTCAGTGAGCATTCAACTTATTTCTTTTTGGGGAGAGGCGGGGGGTCTTAAATGTGGCAGGATTGATCTTCCATACTTTGATCTGTGAACACACACTTATTATAATATCTACCAGAATTATAATAAGTAGATGTGAAAGTGCAGATTCTATTCAACTAAAAAAAAATGTACAGCCAAACAGCAAAAACTATCAGAAAAAATAACCACAAGCAAAGCTTTGTGATGCACAAGTAACAAATTATATCCAAAAAAAATTGCTCAATATAAATTCCTTAAAATAACAGCTAGATAACTGATAAGTAATTACCTTCGTGACATGTTTTTGTTGCCGATAGGGATGGAAAAGTCTTGTCACTGCTTGATGTCAAACTCAGATGGCTCACCATAAATGACACAGATTTTCCTTTGATACTTAGATGTCATAAACATGATGTGCTTGCCTTGGAAGTGCTATGTTCTTGCTTTTTGGTGCACAAATATGATGTAACTTACACCATGACTGAAAGCATTCCTTTGAATTTCAGCTCGTTAAATGGAGCATGGAATATAGCTACCTTTATGACTCATGCTGCCTGCAACTCTCTCCAATCCCTCTTGAAAAATACTGATGGCAGAAAACGATATAGTCAAAAATACTGTTTCTGACTCTTAAGGACAAACAAATGTAATTTCAATCTGAAGGTAAATATTGTTTTTAAAGAAACCATCCTTATCTGATACCTTTAACATTTATCCACAGATTTCAAATTTGGCCTAACAGTGCCTATTTTAATATTACTGTAGCTTCCATGTAATATTTCTCTACACATTTTACTCTGAAAACTATCACTAAAGTGGCATTCCAATGCCTCCATATGCCACTGTCCTTGTTGATAGACGTAAAGTGTTAGAAGCAAAATGGCACCATACATCATCAGCGACGTCTTTGTTTAAGCACTGCTGTTTGGCACAGACATTTTTTTCTGCATTGATCGCGCCATCAGAAAAAAAAAACAAACTGCCTCATAAGTTTCTTTACAGGAAAAACAGTGAACATAAGTTGAAAATATGTGATGACCAGAATTTCACACTCACCTATATTACAATCAAATTTCGGGATAGCGCATCAAAGTCCTTCTCTTTAGAACCTATATTTCAAAAATGTTGAAAGTCCTACGACAGTAAGAATGTTGAAAGTCTTACGAGGGAAACACCTCTTGCTTTAGATTGCCTTCTGCAGCCTTGATAACAAGATTATTCTGCTCCCAACAGCGCACTTGCTAATTGTTTAAGCAGTGTGTATCGGAGTTCTGCACACTACAATTGGGTTAGAATGCCAATCTGTTGAAAGGATGATGCAGCTCAAGGTTGTCTTATATTTGAAGGGCACAGTGCTTTAACTTTTCCCCGCCTACCTGGAAAGGCGCATACCTTTAATACTGCAAGCCCTCACATACAGCAGTCAGTACTGGTACAAATATTGGAAAAGCGTAAAAGTGTATGTGACAATATATTCAGTAACTTGTTCATTCGCATCAATGCTTAGGAAAATTTCTAAGGAGGAAGACAAAACAGTATGGGGCAAATAGGAGCTGGAAAAATTGCAGAGGAGTGTAAGGAAGAAGATGGAAGCATGAATCCAGTATCAATCATGTCTCGTGAATATTAGTTAATTTTGTATTAAGTACATAACACCATAACGTGTATGGTCCAGCTAAAATAATCTTGTCCCTGGAAAGCCTGTCAGCTGGCCTGCATCTATGAAATCCCATTAAAAATCACTGCAGTTAGTGGATGTAAATGTGACAGAATCTGACAATGTTCAGTGTTTTAATCATTTTTGCATGGCACTGTACAATATGTGAACTGTAATATGATTCTTTTGTGGCATCAAAAGGATTAAAACAGCCACACACACACACACACACACACACACAAATAAAACACATAGTTACCAATTTAAAGCATGTACAATGGCAAAATCATTACTCCCTTCCACAAATACGGCTTAATTTAGTCGCGTCACAACTGTAAAGTTAAGCAGAGCAGAAATTCCATTAAAGACATCACCAGAATAAACTCACCAGGGTGCAACTAATGATAAATTGACCTCTATGGCCTTTAGATGTCCAACTGCTTCTGCACCGACGTTGATTTGACTTTATGGCAGAGAGACGATAACAAAATCATTGTTTCCTTCACGTTAGTGTCATTAAAGCGTTATCTTACATGAGTGAACGCAGCACTTTGCGTACAGGGATTAGCTGTCAGATGTTTTTAAACATTTCGCAAGATACACTGACGAAAAGATCCGGATGACCTTTAGTAACATGGTCAGATTCCTGGGGGGTTATGTACACCACAGCACAGACAAAGAACATGATGGTAAAAATGTCCTTATTTAGAGTTTTTGTCACCCCTGTAATGGCTGTCATAAATTACACAGTATGCACTTCAGTGGGCTGATAGGGAGGAACAGAAAGTTAAAGAAGCTTCTGACGCATCACCTGCACTACACGCTTCTCCTCCCTTTATTGGGCTTGATCTCTATAAAACACAGATCTTGCTGTGTTGTGAGCATCAGTTGAAAATTCTGTGGCGTCTGGCCGAGGAACCTGCTTTCACAAAGAAGAAGCGAATAGATTTTTCAGTGTTAAGATGGCCTTGCTTCTGTGTATTTTTGGCATTCTGTGTTTTGCATTACGCACTGTAGAAACTAGAGAGATTGTGGAAAGCCTACAGCTTCTGCAAGACTCGCTGCCGCCGTTTGACAAACCGCATGACTCTCTGGTAAGGTTTTATTTTTCTTTCATGTCATGTCGCCTTTTAATTGGAGGTTTTGTGCAGAACTAAATGAAATATTTTTTTTCTTCAGAAAGCAAATCCTAGCCAACAGCTTACGTCCCAATCAAGTTATTTTCTGACTCTTAAATATTATTAATTACTGTCAAACTGGAGGTTAGAAATTGGTCTCAAATAGCTTCTCATCCCTTCTATTTACTGTAAAAACAGCTGCATGGTGTACACTTAGCCAGGTACCCCTGTCTTACTGAGGTACAAGTGAAAGGCTGTGACATTATAAATAGTTTCTTACAATTCTATTCATTCAAGTTTTGTTTTTCTTTTATAGGAATCTGAGAACAGACTGAACTTGTTGAATGTGATTCATGAACTCTCCAAATTTGAAAATGGAGTTTTGCCTCAAGAGTTCAAAGAAAAAGAGGAAGAAGAGAAGACTCGGAAGCGTGAAGCAGAAAGTGGCTTGACAACTCGCAGACCCTGCAGAAAGTACTACTGGAAATCCTGGGCTGCTTGCTAATGTCCTCCTTGTTTATTGCAGTGGCTCAAAAATTGGATTTCTACAGATTTTTTTGTTTTGTTTTGTTTTTTCTCAATCAAGATGACGTCTCTTTTCCCAGCTGATAACTTAATTTAGTTCTGTTATGTGTCCTGGAAGGAAAACATGTACAATTGACCGACATTTAATAGTAACTGCCACCAAAAATTAAAACAAAATAGCACCATTACAGTCGATGTGTGAATGTTTATTGTTGACGCAACAAGTGTTGCTTTTCTCCTGCCATGAATGTTTGTATAAAATGCCGCCATAGAGATACTGCTGTTGCAACTCAGGAAAACAGTACTATGTGGCTCTTCTATTACAGTAGAGCTTAACAACCAGACTAGCTATAAATGGTTAGTGACATAATACTTTGAGTTATGTGGACTGAGACATATGATATGCATGAACTAGTTGATGAGACACAACCTGGCAGCTCTGCACATTTTGCGTCAGCTACTATATGCATTTAAATAAAATCAAAAATGGTCAGGAGTGTTTAGGGATTTTTTTAATAAGACTCCACTTTTCTGGAGTGATGCAGAAAAGAAAAAAAACTGTCTCCGTAGTGTCGACCTGAAGATAAAAGTCTAATTATTGTGTCAAGAATGTGTGGGGTCAGTTGAGATGTTAGCTCCCTTTTTCCTGACTCTAGACCTTGACTATTTATTTTCAGTTCAGTTCAATCATCTGGACAGATTCAAACTCAGCTACATATAATTCGACGACAGGTAGAAAACAACAGAGCCATATTCAGGTCGTTAAAACCGTGTGTGGTTACATGTCAGCTGCTATAGAGACTACTCTGGACTGATGAAAGCTACAGGCAGGTAAGTTTGTACTTTGGCTTTACTTGCTTCATACAGGTGATATTTGCCTTTGACCCGACACGGTTTCAAGTGGGTATTTAAGGCTTATTGTAAAACTTTGGTTCATTCCACCTTTCTTTTGCCATCAGAAAAAAAAGCATAATCTTCATAATTAGCAGATGTTAGAATATGGGGTTCAGAAGCTCCAGTACTAAGCATAAAGATCCTGCATTCGCAAAGCCTTAAGACAATGTTGGATCCGTTATGTAAGCACACCAAAGATTTTTTGGTAAGATTGTGTGTTGTTCCGTTACACCACTAATGTGAAAGGCTTATGGTAGTGTTTATTTCACATCATTGCAAAAACGTCTGAGTGATTTAGATTCTTTAACGACAACTTCCATATTCTTAACATTCCTCCCGAAACTTGCTATGCCTGCAGTTGGTTGATTTGCAGATGACCTTGATTGCGTGTGCCTGCAATGTCTAGCGTAGATGCTCTTGCGTTGAATTTGTAATGACCTGGAAACGAACAGTCACGGTGGACGTGTTGCTGCAAAGTCCTGTTCGTCCTGCCTGCGCGAGAGACGTCAAATGAGCCCCGACAGAGAGCCGAAAACACAGCAGACCCTGTTGATGGCCAGCTGTGCTCTGCTGACCTACAGGCATAAGTGATTTGTTTAATCGTGCATCTGTTTAATGAAAAATCAAACACAATATGTAACGTTCATTTAGCCATTAACTCACCAATGCATGCTTTGGCCATTTTTTCTCTACTCTGATGCAACTGTAGACCCTTTTGCAAAATAAGTCATTGTTCTTGTAAAGCCCTGAAGATATCATATGAATGTGATAATGTTTTGTTAGGAGGTATATTGAGCGTATTGATCAAGCATTTCTTTCATTCAATATTTGGTGAAAATAATTCATTTTTAATGCCCGAATATGTGCTAAAACTACTTCATTTTTTAAATAGATTTCTGACATGATAATGCCTCTTTAAGTGCGACGCAATGCATGATGGGAGTGGAAAGTTCATGACTACACATGCTGTACGTTTGAGCCAGGTTGCACAACAGTAAAAATCTATGTGAATTTTGGAGGATTTTTTCAAGGGTCCAACATTCTCATTCATGTGGTCACTAATCAGTATCGTTTATCTGACCTTTTTCCACATAGATGTTTATCAAATCAAGAAGCAGCTGCTTTGAATTTGTTTTTTTTAGGCCTCAATGTCATTCAGTTAATTTTAGCAAATCAATTCTTCTCATCCCCCTGAGTATTTATGATTTGTTATAAAATTACCAACCACATCTAAACATGGCATCATATACATCATGTACATCCTCATACATATTGCTCATGCATTCCGTTTTTTGTTGTATATTCTTGCCTGCATTAAATTGCCCTGTAGCATCAATAATTCTTGCACTTAACAATAAATAAGCATGAAGCTCAGCAGAAAATAATACGCGTTAGGACATTTCTTTTGAAAAATGTCCTGATGTGTGCTGTGTCTGAGCTGCGTACGCATGTAAAATGAAGACAAATTTGCAGGGAACTGCAAAAAAAAAATAAAATAAAATCATTAACATAAAAAAGATAAATTACTGAGAGAACATTTAAGGGAAAAAGTCAGAAGCAGAATAGATGCAACATGTTTAAACTGAAGGCAAGTTTGATGTATTGTGAATGTGGACCGGGAATAAAGATTAGCAGAGTGAGAAAGCAGAGGAAGGGACGGGATGACAGGCATAAAGAGGATAAGCGAGGAGATGAGAGAGGAAATTATTAAAGGAACCGTGTTGGAGCAAAACCGCAGTCAAAGCTTAGCTTGGCATCCTTTCTTTCCTGAGGCTACAGGGGTTCAACAGGACACTTTTCATGCTACAGGAACCACTTCCAGCACATGCTGGAGAGCTCGTTTAACGAATTAATAGCACATAAGTGTGAAAAACACAGAGCTTGTTATGTTGTGGAGAGGTTGAGAAATCTGTGTGGGTGTAGTAGAGGCTTCTCTACGGTCTGAATAAAGTGAACCAGCGGAGCCAGCAGGTTTAGATTCAGCCCTATTAAAAGTGAAAGCTCATTTCATTCAGACGTTTATTATCACTCTCAGGCATTTGGATGGGAAATAACGACCCAGCTACATCAAAGGAGCATAACTGAGTCTTAATTGAACACAGGCTAATTATTTTTAATGAGCAGCACTGAACGCCCTACTTCTAAGTAGGAGTTCCCTCATTCAGATCCAAGTAGTGTGAGGAAAAAGAAAGAAAGAAAGAGACAAGTGGGATCCCAGAGGCACAGACAGGCACATTTCAAAACAAAAAGCTCAAAAGAAGAAAGCCAGAGATGGGAAATGAATGTTTTTTGGGGGGGTTTCTGCTGCACACTCACGAGGCTTTAGAAGACAAACAAACACGTGTTAAGAAACTGAACAGGGATTTCTTGTCATTGTATCGGTCTTCATTTTCTAGGAAGGGTAATTGGCAATTTGTATTATGATGTTGGACACAGCAAGAAATAAGCAAGATAATTACCTTGTGAACTAATACCATTCACACATAAAATCTAACCTCTGAAGCAGTAAACGCGACAGCTTTCTGGAGACGAGATTTTACTGTCACAGAGAAGCTGTAAAATGTGCCAGCGTTGACCTTTGGAGTCCCAAAATACTTATTCTACAAATCTGCCATGTTAGCACAGTTGCTTTACAAGAACAAGTTGAATATAAACTTTTATAGAACCACAAAAAGGGACATTTCAATATGAGCGGGGATATTTTCCAAATAGATTGTTTGTCATTTAATATTCTGAACGTTTTGTCACTTATATGACAGATATATAAAGCTTCAAACCTTCCATCGGATGCTCACAGTTTCTAGCAGTGGTGCAAAACAAACAAAACAAGAAAAACACTCTGACACTGAATGGCAAGAAGATGAATCAACCACTTAAAGATGATGTGACTTGAAACAGAAATTAAAATATTTCACATACATTTTTCACAGACCTTGTAAAATTGTCTGCATTGATGTAAACTGTCTCCAGAAATTGAACTATTTCTCTCAACTTGGCTTATTATACTAATAAAATCATTTACAGTTCTGGACAGATGTATTGATAAAACTTGTAAGTTGGAGCTGTAAAAATAAACTAAATTGAAGATGACAGTACAAAAACAGAATTATCTGAGCTTTGATTGTAGTATGTGTAGTTTCTGAAAGTATCTTTCACATTTTGACAAACCAACTCGTTGCACGAGGAAGGAAGCGTTTTCTAAAACTGCTCCAGAATCTTTTTCGCAAGAAACGGTCCAAAAATGTCTTGTTATGCCAAAATTATGCAAGTGCTAATTAGGCAAGTCTTGTTATCCTGACAACTGTCTGACCTATAGATTGCCATAGAGAGGAGCATCGTTTGTCACTCCAGAGATTTTGGCAGATAAATAAGACATTATTTTATCATTACACTTTGCAATTAATTTTTTTCACAGATCATAGAGTACAAAATAGTTTTTTGTTGCATTAATCACTGACTATATCACGTTTGTTTGAAACAGAAGAAAAGCAGCAGTCAGTGTTGTGTTCTAAATTACTGCCTAAATAGGAGTAGCAAGTACTGGATATGAAGAAGCATAATACAAACAAATTGTAAATTAAAGCATATTAAAGGGGGTAAAAAAGCTAAACAACATTTATAAATCAAACAGAAAAAAAAATCGATCGCTTCAGCAGTTTCTTTCAAACTTACTCTTGTTAGGCTTCTTGTTCACTTAGTCTCTTTCTCATTGAGAGCAGACATTGTCTTTCTGTATGCAGGCTTGTACTCGTCTTTGCTCTTTGCTGTGACCGAGGGAAACTCCAAAATAGAAAAGAACACATCAACCTCCCTACAACACACACACGCACACACTCCTGCTGTTTCTGCACTGCAGCCAACATGCAGGAGAGAATACAAGAGACGTCCGAAAAGCCAGGGGAGCATTCATCCTCCTCCTCCTCCGTATTCTCCTTGCAGAAGACACGAAAGGTCTGTTTCCATGACAACAGAGTATTAAGGGGGGAAGGAGCGCCATCCTAAAATGACACATTGGATTTTGGGGTTGGTGAGAAGATAAATCCTTTCTTGTGAGTGATACGGGTCGCAAATTGTATTTGTTGAGATGTTTTTTTTTTTAATCGGCGCAATCAGTGGAGCTGCTCTGTGAAATAAAATCTCTGTGTTTAAAAGAAAATAGTTTAATGCGTGGCGTCACAAGCACAAGGAAAACAATAAAAACGTCTCTGTGTGGTGATTTATAGTTCGGTTATTTAAAGGAAAGTTTTGACTAATGTTTAGTGCAAGTGAGTTTGTTCTAAAGTTGAAGGACTGTTAGGCACTGTTCAGGTTTGTCACCGCTCTCAACCTGGAGTGTCGGCCAGAACACCACTCAGGCCAGGATTCAGCTCAGGACCAGACGTTAGGATGAGGTGCACCAGATGCTTAATGAAGACACGAGGCGGGATCCTTTAACTGTTCTGTATTCCAAACTGTATCACAGATATTGATCCAATGAACCTGGATGGGCATAAATGTGTGTCTACATGATGGTGTGTGTGGTTTCCTAGAATAAACAAAAATGCAGAAAATAAGTTCAAGGTGTCCTATCATTACACATCACACCATGCCATTATACCTTAGATAAACTAAGAAGGAAACCTCTAAATCAATATTTATAAGTAAACTAAGGCAAGTTAACTCCACAGTTAACTAATAACCATGCCTCTGCTCCACTGAGAATAGATGTGTATTTTCAACACAATGCTCTATAATACACACATAGCAAATAGCTCGGACTTAGCATGAAATAATAGCAAACAAATAAACTTCAAATCACTCATTTAGCTGCAGTAAACACTCAAATATTGCAACTTACTCATCAATGGCGCACACTTATAAGGAGAACACACATATCTTGCAAGTCTTTCCCACGTGTTAGCACAGTGGTTCGGTTACCCAACTTCCCCACCAGATATCAGCAACGTTGGCTACGGCACGGTGTTGACGTCAGCACTGCCCTAACTGCGGTATGCCTTAAGGGACAAAAGTAATGCTGAACAGAAAACACATAATACAAAGAGTAATACTCAACACCAAACTTAAACTATATATAAGGGTCTTTTGAACACATAGATATATCTAAATAATGGGCTAATATTGCTCTAATTTCTTCTTTGATTGTTACTGGAATTTAGCTTTCATACCGCTTTTCTTTAATTTTCCAAACCGGAAAAGAACATTGTTTCTTCTCTGTCAATTAAAGCACCTTATTGTGCAACAGTGTTCAGTAATTACAGTGTCAAATCCGTTGATTTTAACCCTTACAACAGCATTTTTCCACATAATCATCTTTAAACCAGAAGGAAACAAATCAAAAGTCAAGCCAAGGGTTTGTGAAACATACATGTGATGGAGGAACTACAGCGCGCTTTTGACTGGTGCGATTATCCGGCTGGTTGGCCGTTGTGTTACTCTGTCGGTGTGGTGATGTTTTCCCAGCCTGAGCAAGGTCAGTGAATGATTTGTGATAAAACGGTGTCTTAAAGATGGATCTTCACCATCCGCACTTGGCTGAAGTGCAGACGAGTGAAATGCGTGTGGAATTAAACTGCCAGTCAAGTGTTATTCTCACCTTGGTTTGTCTGTTTCTGTATTAGTTTTGAAGTGTGAGATTGGGTGCTTTGTCTTCTTTTCATAGACAATAATGTCTTGCAATGCTAGCTGGTGTCCCAATTTAACACTGAAAAGTAATGCAAAGTCGTGCATCTAATGTCAGTTCTCCTGCAGGAGAGGGAGGGGGCACGGTGTCTTTGAACCTGGCAACATTTGAAAGAGAGAAACGGTAAAAAGAAGATTAATCAATAACTTGCTGAATCAATCACTCAGAGGGTATTTTTTTTGATAACATAATCTTTATTCTTAAACAATCACTAACTCCATTCTGAATTTTAGAATCAATGCATATTTTTTTTTTAAATCTCACAATTCATAATGCATACATGAGTATGTTTGAATGCAGTGAAATCATCTCCAAACATAAAAATATTAAATCATATTTTCAATATTTCAAACTATTTCAATGCCTTTGTCCCCCTATCACACATCAATAAACCCACAAAAAGAAAAAAGTGCTTTGCTGTTTCTGACCGCCTTACTCACTCCAATTCTTTCACCAAATCGGCCCATTCTGCTGTCGGCTGACAATGTACATATCCAGTTTCATGCACTACTTTAACTCCACACACATATCTCATATACACAATATAAACGTCTGTAAAAAGATACTTATATGCTGGTCTTGCCTTTTGACTTTCAGTGTCACATTAATCATAATGTACGATTCACAGTAATGCAGTATTGCAGGAGGTGAAGTGGAAGTTGAACTAATCTACCATTAGCTCTTGTTGGTGTCAGATGTGGGCCTGGATTTCAAGTGGAAGACCCTCCCAGATCCATGACGATGACATGCCCACTGCCGCCACTTGCTCTGTGCAGTTGAATGTGTGCTATTAACTGTACAAACTACCAACATGGCAACCAACAGCTTCCTCCCACATGTACAGTAGCATATATATATATATATATATATATATATATATATATATATATATATATATATGAATGTATAAACCCTCACTAAAATACTGAAACAAGTGTTGCATATAAAATGTTTATTTAGACATATACTCCCCAAAGTCAAAATATATAGATATATATTTTTAGATCTCACCTCAAACTTAAAGAAACGTTTACAGTCATGTGATGGTCATGCTTTGTATTTGTCCGTTTTCTTCTTCCAGCGTTCCTAACATGACTACGTTCAGCTGCGCATCATCATCCACCTCCACGCCAAATCGTCCGGCTTTGTGCAATGAGAGCTGAACCATAGGCAGCCATTATTTCATTTTATTTTATTTTTTTACGTCAGGCTCCATCACCGAAACAACTGCGAGACTTCCTGAGATAGATCAACTAAAAAAGGAGGCTAGGAATGAGCGTAGTAGCGTACACAGTATGAGGTGTACCAGTCAGATTCACAGCCCTGTAAGTGTGTAGATGTATGAAAAATAAACTCTTCGTCCTAATGCAACAGATGGCTCATTTCGTGTTCGGTTGCTCAGTCAAACCTTCGGTTTTCATGGTGATTGAAAAGCAGTAAAAATAATTGTGTTAAAATATTTGCATGACAGACTGGTGGTTTATTAAACAGTCAGGCACCCTTTCTGTCTGCATTAAAAGATCCCTAGTGATTTCACAATGAACGTAAAGGGAGTTCTGGAACTTAAAATTCTTGGAAGTTAAGAAATTCACCACCTAAGCCTGCTAAACAAAATGTTGCTTTTCTTTCACCCTAAGCAAACAAGATAAAATCTTCAGTCAGAGAAAACTTCTTGATTTGTCCAGTAGCTCTAAAGCAGTACATGGAGTGATATTTTTGTGATTTGTTATAGCTAACAGCATCTCTTGATAACTGATAAGGTTTGTTACTGGCCTGGGGTAACAAATGGACGGAGAGAAATCTATCCGTCCATTTGTCCATTATCTAACACGCTCATCTTTGTACGGTCGCAAGGGGTGCTGGTGCCTATCTCCAGCGGTCAACGGGCGAGAGGCGGAGTCCACCATGGACGATTCGCCGGTCCGCTGCAGGAGAAATCTACTTTGTTGTAAAGTCCGCACATGACTTTGCACAAACACTACCCGTCTTTCTTACCATGTCATAACTGTAGCAAGATGACAAATCCCTATTCTTACGCTTACCAACTTATGCAACTTTCTTTGTCAGTCATTTGTACAGACTAGTACACCAGCCACAGCAATGTGTTGTCAGTCCGCTGTTACAGTCCTTTAAAAACATTCTAGATTGCCCTTTATGATATTGCTTGATGTAGTTCCGTCCTGCTACAGCAGGAAAACCGGGAAGTTCATTCCCCAGGAGTCACATTGGTCTAACTTGCAGTACACACCTGAGTTAAATACATCCCACCATTTGTAACTTTCAGCCTTGACCTTTGACCTTGCATTCAAGATGCTCTAGTAAGAAAAAAAAATACTCATGAATAAAAAGGTCAAGAGAACTGAACCGCTATTACCCTCATAGTAACCGGGACCCCACTCGGTAAAATAGTCATGACGGTTATAATGCTAATGGCTTGGGATATCTTTTACAACAACAACAACAACAACAACAACAACAACACAATAAAGAATAAAAGTGCAACAAATGTTTAGGAAAAAAAGAATGAAAACTGAACATGTATTAAAGCTTGTTTTTCACAACATAAAAAAATAACAGATATTTGAATATATGTAGAGACCACAAATCCTTTGTTTTCACAGCCTTTTTCTCAGTTTTGCATAAAATGTTGGTCAAGAATATATATATTTAAATATATATATATATAGATATCTAAAACATTTTCACAGGCAAGAGTTCAGTTTTGTTTTTGTTGTCTTGGTTGTACAGTAATAGCTCCTTGCAGCTGTCTCACGCCTTCTTTTGTTTAAAAAGAGTATGGAGGTCCAGATCTCTCAGGGGGAGCGGTGAGGTTTATTTTTTCCGACTTGGCCCCTTCTCCCTGAGTCAGGACGAGGCCGACCCTCCCCCCTCCTACCCCCAGCTGGAAGTCCCTGTAACTGGTGCTATGTGGAGTCTTGATTGACAGCTTTCCCCCCATTCATGGTGGGAGTCCCTGAGCTCTTCCTGGAGCGGTGCTTGTCCTCTATCTCATGCAGCGACGGCTCCCGGTACATACAAACTGTGGCAGAAGTGCAAACAAAAGGGAGGAAAGAAAAAGGACAAAGATAGGAGGTGATCAGAAGGGGACGGCGGAGAGCAGATTGAAGAGATGGGCATGCAGACACAGACAAGGTCAGGTGTGAGGTTGGGACAATTATACCAGGCTGAGAGGGAAAAGTCAAGGGAACGAGGACACACTGTCAGCCTTTTTTTTTTTTTTTTTTTTTTTTATCACACAGCTTGACAGGTTCTCATGATAAGACTGATCTCCTGAGAGAAACACATGCAGCTGATACCACTTAGCCAAACTGTGTCGAAACAGGTAACATGGCCATTCTGTCTTCAAGTGATTCTTAAATCTGTGTTTTTTTTGTTTGTTTGTTTGTTTTCAATACAGTGTTTACATGTAATGTTAAGGCTACATTCTAAGATTTTTAAACTAGTAAAATTTGTTACAATAAGCAATGGAATAGAATTTATAACATAACATAAAGTCGGACATGTAAACATTTTTTAACCAGAAGTAAGAAAAATATGATTATGCCTTGTTCCTTGGTGTAACAACTCCCAGGCTTACATTGTGTTGCTCTAGTATCCTGTTTGCAGTGCGAATGCAAATAGAGAAATTACTCATTCTGGAAGAACCAATACTCCTATAAACCCCCAAAAACATTTAGAATAGCCCAGTCAAACAGATGCTGTAGTTTAAGACTGAGCAAAAAAAAAAAAAAAAAAGAGAACAAGCTAAATATTTAAAAGCTTGCTTTAAACACTTCCATACCTTCAATAGGCCTGGGAACAAAGTGAGACGAGGGCTTAGTTTTCTTGACTCGATTGCCTTTCATGACTTGTCCCTCCTTTGTGAGGCCGAGGAACCATGCCCTACCCGACTCTTGCTGCCGGTACACAGTGGACGAGTAGATCACATAGTAGTTTTCAAAAACCGACTCCTTAAACCTGCACTCTGGTGTGAACACCTCCTGCAGAATAAAAATGAAACACAAGCAAGGATGCAAAGATCAGCAGTTAACATAGGGATGGATTAATTGCACATCAGCCCCCTCAAAAATCTGCCTTAATCCACATCAGCAACAACATTAAGTGCAAAAATAATTATCAGCATTTGAGGCTTATTGAGAAATGCGTTGTTTATTTAGAGCCTCACACACACACACACCACAGAGATATACACAGAATTATGCTATTATTGGAGTCTTAGAAATGAGAAGATTTGTATCTTGCGATTTTATTTCTCAGCCACAAGTCAAGGGGACAGAGAAAAGGACAAAATAATGAGAGGCAACGGTGAAAATAGAAAGGACACGAGACTGGAGAACGTGTCAGAACAACAGAGCAGAACACTAGATCACAATCATGACAGTGAAAGAGTGAAAGAAACAATACACTCGACCCGCCAATCCATCAACGCTACGAGATACTGTAAACCGGGTCATTTATAAAAATGTAATTAGGGTAATGGTACCATTTCATTTAAAGTTTGCATCTAAAACTAATCCCAAACAAATTCTATATTTACTGGGCTAAGTGTTCTGATTAATGAATGCTGATGAAGTGGATCTTAAGTTCTTCATCTTTAGCCTTCGCCGCTGCTCGTCCATCCCTAGCAGCGCCTCCGGAACAAGCGAACGGGGCTGAATCATAAACCAACTCCAATCGCTTTTAAAGGAGGCGAAATGTGTTTGTCCATTATAGAGCGGCTGATGCACATCAGCTAGTTTAGAGGATGTTGGACCGTCTGAGTTTTGGCAGACTTTGCGCTCTGTGTGTGGGCATGTGCATGGGTGTGTGTGTGTGTGTGTGTGTGTGTGTGTGCGTGTGTGAGTGTGTATGAGTGTGTATGAGAGAGAGTGTGTTTAGCCCTGAGCTGTATTTTATTTATTAATATATCCTTCAGGGCTGTGTGCCCTTTCACGGTTGTCTGTTCGACTGACAGCCCAATTCTGCTTCCTGCTGGAGGTGACTGTGCATCTGTGATCCAACTCAGGCCGGGGACAGATAAATCTGTTTACTGTCATATTATTGGGTCCAAATACAAGCCTGCACCTTTTATTCTCAAATTTAGACCAACTTACCCTCACAGGGATAAAAATTATTAGGTTTTTTTTTTTTTTTTAAGAATTAAAAAAACACAACCTAGGTTACGAATTCAAATCCTGTACCAAAACCCTCGGTTGATCAGGTTGGCGTTCTGTAAGATTATTCTGAACTAACGTGACAAACTGGCTTGATGCTGTAAGTGTGTTTCTGCACATCAACTTTCATTTACGTGCTATGTTGTGTGCAGTTCCTTACTCAGTGCTTCAGATTGGATTTTTTTCATGCAATAAACCAACACAAAGCAGAAAACGATTATGAAGTGAGAAGGAAATAATAAATAATAAATGGTTTTCACATCTTGTCAATAAAAATCTTAAAACCGTTGCATTCATTTATGTTTACCCTGCTGCATTATGTTTTTGTGTAACATTGGCTCCAATTAGAGCTGCGGGGATGGGGGGGGGAGGGGTTCTGTGTGTCTGCCAGCTTTTTTGTGTTTGCCCATTTTTCTAGTTAGGTCAGATGGGAAGACAGTGTTTGTGAACACACCATTTCCCCAACAGATTCTTAATTGGATTCGAGCCAGAAGACAAACTTTTATCCTATTCTAGAATATTCTGCCACCCACATCAGGTTTTACTAATATTGACCTTTATGCATATAACTGCCATCTTCAAGTTTCTCTTCCCAAGCAGCAGGATTTGTGAAATACATAAAAGTTGCTGAATGGACAGACATTCCTACCTGAACTATAGATATCTACACCTATGCTATTAATGTTAACTTATTTGATTAGAGGTAGTGTTTGGAACATGAACATGATATGAAAATGTTCAAGGGGTATAAACACTTTTGCAAGGCACTGCGCTAAGAGGTGCAGTGCAAAAATGATAACCAGAGAGTTATTTGAAAATTGGCTCGCCTGGACCAAATAGTTCAAATAGCAGCAGAAGTATAAGGTTACAGGCGAAACTGCCGCATAGGTGATAAATGAATCCTACCAGGGACACGTAATTAGAAAACAAAGGTTGTATTTTTTTTTTTTTTATGAAATCTCAATTTCTGCTCAGTCACACTGTTGTAAGTTCAAAATAAACCTGTCAGCAGATTATATCTACAAGTCTTATTTTTCAATGCACAACATTTCTTTCTTTTTTTTGTTGTTGTTTTTATTTTTTTTAAATGAGCCAGTGTGTTCTCGTTATAGCGGAAAACAGCAAAGGTGAAGAACTCAGGCACATGGTTGCAAATGTGAAAATGTCTCACCGGTCAGCAGGAGGGAGGACAAGCTCTGCAAAGACCTGGTGGTTCAGTTAATCTGGACCTGCTGCGAAATGTCGACTGTCAACCAGCAGACGTTTCGCACACCGGTGGAGCTTCAGGGGTCACATTGCGCCTGTCTGGCCACACGAGTTGGAGAGTGAACATATGTGTTGAGGCGGGTAGAGGTTTGGCAGTGATGCATTACATGGCAGCAAGCCGTTGTTTGCATGATTAATACTATTGTAACCTTCATGATCAATCATTTGGCTTCGCAGACAAGCTTCAGAATCGCCAGTAAAACGTGTCCACAAGGACGACCACGATGACTGCTCATTACAGAGATAGATGGACCTATTTACTCACGGACTTAGATTGGGAATAACTAAATCAAAAAATGACGTGAAGATTCAGGGCTAGATTGACAAGATAAAGCAGAGAAGTTGAAATTATCACATGTATTTTTGATCATTTCATGTTTAACTGTGGAGCTTCGTAACGCCAACTAGTCTTACAAGCACAAACCATTAACTATGTTTCCAACACGAATATTTACTGATTTCAGAAAAGCTTACGTCTCATATATAGTTACAATACATGTATCGTATGAAGTATTTAACATCTAAAACGTAACGACAAATAGAAGGTGTTTTTTTTCTCTCAATTATGAATTTGGACGGTGAACTTATCTATTTTTGATACTGCAGACGTTTTTATTGTCTTGTGACAAAAGGTCATTGCACCTTGTGTCACAGGAGGGTGTAATGGTAACATTAATACGAACAAAATCAAGATGCCTTCAGTATCTGAGTCTGGGTTACTGGAAATGCTCCACTGACTGCACCCAGAATCTGGATTTGCTACTTGCTCCTTTCCAGTGAGTGAAGCAGCTTTTTGATTTGATATGAAGGAAACAAGCTCCAAAAGTATCTTCAGATAAAGTTTAGAAGGGAAGGTGAATGCCTCCGTTTTAATACGGCACTAAACCCTTGTTATCTGTGAGGGATTTAGCCCCTCCGACAATCCCACACCTCACATTGAACTCCTGGGAATTTTATTATTATCCTTGGCAAGATTCAGTTCAGGGTTGTGAAGACGTCACTTAAAACGACAGAAACTTTATAGTTCACTCATATCCTTCAGCTTTCATTTCCATACTTTGAATCTTTTGTCAATCGTGTTGGAAGTTTAAAAGTGTTTCCTTAAAAGAAAGAGACAGGCTACGACTACAAATCAGTCACAAAAAAAAAACAATGTAAATGGAGAAATACACACTTTAAACCAGGCATTTGGGTTCAAAGGCTTGATTCGGTGTAGGGGACAAAAGATTGTGACTTCTGTAGCTTTTCTCGTTTTATTTGTTTTGAAGACAAAACTATCAAGCAGCGCAGGATATAAATCACAGCTGCGGTCAAAACAACAGACTCAAACATCAGCCAGACATTTTTCTTCTACAAACAGAAGGAAAAAGTGACGAGCCACGGAAAAATACACATTACCATTTGTCACTCAGGCGACATTCCCCTTTCATTTCCTCGCTTAGTTCTGACATTATCGGTTTTACTATATATTTTTTTAATTGAAATTTATTAGTTTATGTCAAGAAGATAGATAGATAGATAGATAGATAGATAGATAGATAGATAGATAGATAGATAGATAGATAGATAGATAGATAGATAGATAGATAGATAGATAGAAACTGAGATGGAGCAGTGGTTGCTGCTGTGCAGCAAAGTAGGTCATATTGTGTGTTATAAATAATGGAAGCAAACTCTTTATTGTAGATGCTCAGCCCCCACGCACTTCATTGCTAAACACTCCACATAAGCGTTCTCACCCAACTCAATGAGCAACAGCCCCGACATCGAGCTCTAAACTCCAAATACAGAGAAGCAAGCCACCCACTAGTTTTACTGCGTGCAACCCATTTAGCTGATCAACACCAATCGCAAAACTGAACTTTGAGAATCGACCACATACAAAACACTTAAAAGGACTACAGTGTCGCTTGCAGCTGCAACCTACCAGCGAGCATGGAAGCAATATGGGCCTTTAACATTCTCTCAATAGGAACAAACTGCAAAGAAGCAGAGAAAGCTAAATTAAAGGACAGGAGTGTGGGGAAGGGAAGGTTTCTCTTTATGATTATTTCCCTGAAGGCAGGAGAGAGAAGAGCTACACATCACTGGTTTACAATAAGGTAATGTGAAATAAGACAAGAAAAATCTGTGAGAAAGAAACTTTTCAAGTTAAAGACAAAAGAGAAGTCTGGTAATCTTACAGAAGAGGAAGTTAACCAGAAAATTTAAATAAGAACAGATCAAATATAGGGGGAAACAGTCAAGACAGGAGCACACATTAAAGGTGGGAAATTATGACAGGTAAATTAAAGTGAATGGTGCTCATAATGTGTGAACACGGAGCAGAAAAGCTCCTCTCTACTGTAGTTGTTTAAGACTTTCGGTAGTCGTTCCAAGTAACACGTTGAAATATCTCACGTCTAAAATAACTTAGAAAACAGGCAGCTCTTTACTCCAGCTTTGCATTTTAATTTAGCTTGTTTATGAGTATCCTGCGCCAGTCTATGTTTTAAAAGCCCCTAAATGATCCAAGCTAACTCCCACATATGCATATTTGAGCATATTTTCCCCTGCTTTGCATTTTTTTTTTCATCACTGCTCTGCATGTGCTTGGCCAGAAAGTGGATCACATTGAACCGTTACTGCAGAAATGCCCTTCCTCTTCAAAGGTCAGAAGTGCACTCGTCTGCATAAAACATTATCAGTCAGAATGTATTTTTCTGAAAGCTGCTGAAAAAGACAGCAGACAGCTTACCTGCTTCTAATTAATAATAACCTCATGACTCTGGGGTGAATAATGACTTCGTGAAGCAATGAACTGCTTTGGGGGGTGTCATACAGCATCTCTTAGAATCAATTTGAGAAATGAAAAATCTCTCCATCTAGTTGTGATTAAACTTTCATTAGGCTTATATGGGTGGGTGTCGCGGGTTTTATTGTAGATACTATATCGAGGCTGTGAATTGTGGGTTTTGTTTATGAGCTTGTAGTTGTAAATGAGCTCGTCCACCTGGCTGAGTCTTTACGCCGCTGGGTTGAACAACATTCTGCACGCTTGCAACTGGCTCATGCACCTGTCGTGTCGTGCCGGAGTTGTGAAAGTCAAGGAATTTTGCTGTGAATAAATTACTATGCGTTTATGAGACTTGACAGATTTAAACGAAAACGTGCTCCACTTCTTTGCCTTGCTTTTGACTTTGGGTCTCAATAAAGCTTTTCCTGGTCAATAAATTCAGGGAGGCAACAAGATAGAAAAAAGATTTACTGTGTCCTTCAACTATTTATGAGTGGGAAAGGTTTGATGGGCACTTTGCGAATTATGACTTTTCATTCTTCGTGGCTGAAAGGCGTTCAGAAAACCATGACCAAGCTCCTCGGCTGATGTCTTCAAGCAAGGCAGCTTTCTTCTTCTTTGCTATTCAGAAATACTTCCTTTATTTGGATAAAAAAAAAAAAACACATTACAGGTTTCATGTATGTGAGCTGTGATTTTTTTTCTATACTTATACCTCTCTGCTTGAGCAGTTTATTCCTCCTCTTTCTCTACGACCAGGTCTACTGTCACTCGTTCTAATGCTATCCACACTGTCCCACATGGGCTTTTTATATATTAAGCTATAATTTTCAATTTCACCTAATAATATAATACCTAACTTGGCATGATCAGTTATCTGTATCAAGGTATTCAAAGGCTTTTAGAAAGATGCCAGAGAAAGCAAAGAATGCATGCTTCTCCTCATTGCTCCCCTATTGTGCATTCCTCACTTTAAACTTAACAATGCAAGCTGAGGCCTCGTGTCAAAACCATTAAAACTACCAGACTAAATGAAGTTTTTTTTTTTTGTTTTTTTTTTTTTTTTTTTTTTTTAACAATATTTTTTCACCTCTTTTTTTTTTTGAGGACACCAGGGGGGG
>NW_015114624.1:95109-119069 GCF_001443285.1 Poecilia latipinna
GGCCCCGGGTCAAAAACATTAAAACCCCCCGACCAAAAAAAGTTTTTTTTTTTGTTTTTTTTTTTTTTTTTTTTTTGCAAGCAGATTCTGTCACTGCTTTGTTACTGTGAAGGCACCAGCAGAGGCAAGAACAAGACTAAAGCTGCAGCTTAATGAATTCTGACTTAACTTTTCTTTCGAAGGATGTCAAGTAGAAGAAATAATATTACAGATACTTTGTTTTAATTTACATAAATGATGACTTTTGTCAGCTAAAAGAATTAAACAGAAATGTTTTTTTTTTAATTATTATTAAAGTGTAGCCTAAATTTCACAATGTAATCTTGTGGACTATTTTCCAGTGACAATTTGGCTCTAATTCCACTCTGATGATGATGACAGCGTTGCAATCTGCCAACAAGTGCAGCTGCTCCAGGAAAATTGTCATAATAAAACAAAGTTTATGTAAGCAAAAAGAAAGATAAAAATTAAACGGATATAAATATGAGGGCACGGTTACAAAGGCAATAACATAATCATGATGCAAACTGGTGAATGATTTTATGACTTCTATGTATTTTAAAACTTTATTTCAGGCAACATAATTTAAAGAATAATGAAAGTTATTGGAGCTGTGAACTTTGTAGTGAACTAAGTATTTCATATGAACATTAATTAAATAATCTTAACTTGACTGGACTGAATTTAGACTAGTTAGCCACAAATGAGGAGGAAAGGAGGACATTTGGCACCCCAGATAGAGTAAAGCTGCTAAAGTGAAATAACAATCATTTTAATAATATTAAAAATATAATTAAGTTGTATGTACAGTCGTATAGCACCAGTGATTTTCATGTCTTGGGATCTTTCTACCAATAAAATAAATCTGTTCAAATTAAAAGCTGGATTCCTCTATCTTCTCAGTGTAATATTATTTCACTGCAGTAAAATACAAATATCACACATAATTTCCAGGGGCATCAATAAATATGGACGACGCCGTGTTTAATAATGATTGTGCAGTGTAAAAGGAATTTTGAATAGAAATGAAAGTTGAGCAATTCAATAAAATTTGTGTTTATAGTTGCCAGTTTAGCCCTTTATTAGCAGCCAGTGCAAGAGAAGAGAATCCCTTTTAGAAAAGAAGCACAAAACTCAGCGGCAAATTAAATGCAAAACATGTGCTGTACTTCTTCAAAGACAGTGGGAGGGGGGGGCAACACAAAACCACATCTAAGAGGAGCCACTGAACTGAGCAGAGATAAAAGGCTTTGAATAAGCTCAGTATTTACAGCAATGGAATATTAAAACAGACAACGACCAGAACAATTGCGAAACATGTGTAAGTGAATAATTACGCGTGACAGCGATGGAGAAATTTGCACAATCCATCAGCCCGGCTGGAGCTTACCGAGCTGTAGAGCATGCCCTCGCCATTCATGGCGATGTAGAAGCCGCTCTTCACCCCTTGGATGGCCACCACTCTCAGACCCACGGGAATAAGATTAAACAGGGCTGCAGAGCGGAGCAGATTGAAGCAGAGGCAGGGAGGCACAGAGAGGCAGAGACAAAGGAGACACATCAAATACAAAAAGGACAGAACAGAACAATTGAGTTTGAACTTAATTCTTGACTGTACAAGCCTTGATCTGTGGTTTTTGGCTATCCGTCAGCAGCGGAGGGAACAGGACACGGGTAATAGGGACACTTCGCGGTGAAGTGTTGCTGGTAAATAAGAAATCTGAAGGTATATGTTGACGGCTAACGAACAGAAGGACACATACCGTACTACCACATATCCTTCTCATCAGATCTGGCTGGCTCATTTAAACACTAGAGAGAGGTTGAGATTTTAAGAGCGGTAGCCATCTCACACAAATTTAGCACAAGTGTGTAACAAGGTGTTAAGCAAATTATTATTTCACTGTAGCTGCATAATTTCATGTAAGAAATTTTAGAACAATGTGTCCTTTAATTTGAGTACATTTATTCAGTAAGTAAAACCAAATGACCAGCGGTGGAAGATGCCTCTTGTGTTCCACCATCACAAACGTAAACAAGTATAACTTGCTAAGCTCCACTGACACTTCTGAAACCTTAATTACACTGCGTTTATGTACGTAAACAAGTCTGCCTGTTGCTGAAGTTGTCAAGTGTCACTGTCCTAAAGCTTTCAAAGTTAGGCATCGAGGTTAGGCAGCATAGACACTAGGGGGCGGTTCTGACTTAGCTTCCAAATTCAGAGCAACGTTTTAGACAATACAAGGTGGAAGAAATTTGACAATGTACAGTCTGAGAAATTGAAATAAATGGGGGCGCTACATTACACGTGACTGTTTAACACATTGTGACAAGTTGATTCAGGAAACAAGACGTTCTGTCGTTATTTTTTCATCCTCGTCATCATTTCCCTTCCTTTGGCTGATTGCCACTCGAGCTACACCGCGCAACACTGCTGCCGTGAACACCAGTGGCACTGCTCTATTTGCTACATTGAAACAGGCGTCCACAAGCTCTCTGATTAAATAGGCAGCAAACGAAGGCAGAAGATGGACAGAAAATCCTGTCCATATGCATCTTATTTAGCGTCGGGTATAAATGAGCCTTCGCAGGAACTGCGCCTTAACTGATTGTGTCAGTTAAGACTGATATTGAGATTTACAGCAGTGACTCAACGAAGGAACACCAATTGCTGTCTGGTTCTACACTGCTTTTGCACACAAAGGTTTGGGTTTTGTCAGCATCTGTTTTAACTAATTAATGCAAGTAATTGTCCTTATATCACTGTATAGTTTGGGTTTCTACTAGGTTGTTCTGCCTGAGGAGTGTTACTCTGTTTCTACTTAGCATATAGTAAAAAAAATATAGGTAGTCTATAGGAGTAGGATGATGATTGTCATTCGTTGCCTCTGTTTGTTCTCCTGACTGAGCCATGACTTTGACGGACATTAGCCTGGTGAAGGTGTGAGGCACTCTTTACCTGCAGGGAACTCCATGCATAGCTGAAATGATTGCTCTGCAAGTGCCGATGGGGACTATCAGATAAAACTGGCAGGGAAAAGCAGAGACGTGCCAACACAGGTCAGTCCTCTGAGCTGATTCAATTTCACTCAATAAATATCGACATGCTGCTTTTGCCTGCCAATGGTTTAAACCTGCCCTCGGGCCACTGCAGGCCGGCCATTCATAAAAGCCTATAAATGAACGGAGTTCAACTTTCAATTTACTTTGTCAGACTCAAGATTTTTCTTTTTATTTCCTCTCCTCATAATTTCCGTGACCATTGGTTCTTCTCAGACAGAGCTTGTAAAAAGTGCCATTCACAACTTATCCCGGCTTGAAAACACATAAAATATAGCATGCTGCAGAACTATTGTACTTTAGTTCTGGTCCGTTGTTCTTGCACTAATCTGTCATCTAAAATCATTTATTGAATTGACAGGAGTCGGCAGTCGGCTATCGTTTAAACGTCCGGCTTTTCTATTTTCAGCCACTGATTGATTTCATTATTACAGCAGCACTGACTCCTGTAAAGAGTATCTGATGACTATCCTGAAGGTGATTCTTCTTCTTTAATACCCCCCTCAGACAAAAGAGAGAGGTCTGGATGGCACGGGGAGCATTTAAGAGATTTCTTGGGGTCTTCTTTTTTTAAAAAAAAAAAAAAAAAAAAACAGGACATAAAGTGGGTTGAAACGCATCAGTAAAGTAAAAATCCTTGAAAACGGCAAATCTTCCCGCAGAACGGTAATCGTCTTGAAGTAAATCCTGCAGTTAGGCTGAGGAAATTTTATTTAACGTGAAGACTGCCAGCATTGCAGGAATTACTCATAAAAGGTTTAAAAGGACATCCGGCCAAATGGGAAACATGAAAAGCATTTGCTCACACTCAAAAATAAACTCCAAATCCAGATCCAGCCACTAAATTGTTTGTCTTGTAGTAGTCCTGTTGCACCTGTGGTTATTAGATTATATTTAATTTGACATTTTGGACCGTGATCAATATAACAAAATAAGTTATTTTATTAAACTATACTGAGGGAAATGTAAGGGAGAATATAAACAATGTAAATTTAACACAATATAAATACCTATTCTACGTAAAAAGCTTTTTTCAATTTTAATCTGCACAAAAGCCCAAGTTCTCATTAATATCCCGACCTTTAATTTCAACATCAGTTTCCCCAAAGAGAACTGTCAGAGACCAGTCCAAGACACTAATAGATGCTGAGCAAAATTTTCAGCAGGGAGCCCGATTTTCAGCCAACAGAGGATGAAGTCTTCTGTAACTTTGGTAAACTTTGAAATATTAACCAAACTTAGACATAACCAGCAGAAATGGTGAAATTAGCCTTGACGTGTGATGATTCTCGTAATTTTCAAATTATAATAGTTTTTGTTATTATGTAATCCATCTGATGCACTTGTGAAACTGTGATGTATGAGTTTAGTTGTGGTTACAGTGATAATAATTCACAAAGTTTCCAATGCATAGGGCTTTCTTGGCATCAATGTGAGTGTGTGGTATTTGCTAATTTACCTTAGTTGCTATTTTAGATTTAAATATTTAAATATTATGAAATGCCAACATATACTATCGCAAATCTCACTTGTGAAAATGTGTTAAACCCCTCGGTTGTTTAAAAAGGTTTATGAGGTGGGTCTGTTTGATGAGGTGCCAACTGATGTCAGCTTTAATTGAAATCATCTTAACATAAGTTGACGCAAAGTGCCAAAACAAGATGCTGTCAAAATGTTAATTTGGGGAGCCTGTGCTCCCTGTCTAACAAGCTAGAAACATTCCCACGTGTAAAACAGTCAGATGATTGGATAAATTTATGGTTAATGACCAACAGTACTGACCAAGGTTAAATTATTGGTCAAGGAGTGATGGTAGGGACATAACTTAAGGTTGGGCAACACATTATTTAGAGTGATGATTTACAGCTGAACTGAGACTTTATGTTAAAAGGCTGCTGTGTGTGTTATCTTCAGAAAAAGTTTATGGTCATCAGTGCTACATGGAGAGTTAAAGATTAAGACTGGCAGGTGTCTCATTACCAACAGACTGTGCAGTTAATTACCGAGTTTGATCAACTGATTAATCACCGTTCAGATTTAAACAGGCAGTTCGTTTAATTAATCATGTTTCATTTCAGTCGTTTTGGTGTACAGCTTTGCATGTAAGCCAAACTTCAACTAAAGCATGTAAATTTACTTTACTTATTCCAGAGTTCAAAACAAAGCAAAACACTTTGAAATGAGTCACGTTTCATCATGCTTGTGCCGAGCTTCTGCCTCACAGAGCAGCCACCGTGCTAGCAGCAGCAGCAATTAGCAAACGCCTGGTGGAAGTGCAGAGCTTATCATACAAACTAATTCTCAGTCCAACCTTCCTAAGAACATTGCTAAAGGCTTAATGAAAGAGCATTGTTGGTAACGTGCTGAAGGCGGAGTGTCCGAAAGAGTAGGAACTTCTTAAAGAGACAGAGGCCCAATTTCAAAGTGTCAAATTGTGTAGTCAAATTTGTTTTAAGCTATGTATATATAAACAGCATTTTTATAACAACAGAAGGAAGCCGTTACTTGACTGTGCAATAAAATAGCACTATGTGCCTGTAAAGTTCATAATATCGCCCCGCTACTTTAACTGCTCCATTATTTAATCTTCACTTTCATTGGATTTGATTTAGGGGTATCAGATTAAACATAAATATTGTACCAATTACCTTCCATTTTACATCTATGAGCAACTTTGTGTGGCTCCATCACATAAAAGCCCATTAAAAAAAAAAAAAAAATCATTAAATAAACACAGAATTTGTGACTTTAATACAAAAAAACTTCCAAGAGGTATGGGTACTTCCTCAAATACGTTTTATGGGGCAAAATGGTGCGATGGCAGTTTAACATCATTCTGGTGGCTAAAAAAACAAATGCACAAAAAAAAATTGTTTATGTAAAATATCATCGGATTTAGAATACAAAACTGCATTGAAAATAGTATCAATTTAAATGTACATGTATATGTGACATGTACATTTGAAAAAAAAATAAAAACTATGCTCCATGCACAACCAGTCGCACTCATAGTGTAAGTGAGTGAAATTGGTTGGGGGTTTATTTGTCACAACAAACGGTTTTGTGCTATTCTCAGCACAACCATCCGTTGCGGGAATACAGCAAATAATCAAAAAGTAAATTAGGTTCAGTCTGAGCTCATGTTGTGCGAAGCATGCGGACAGCACGTGCTGCCTGGAAATAAATTACCGTATTCCATCTGCCAGGGCTGAGGATGCAGCAGGTCAGAAGGTGATGTGGTTCAAGGGTGTGGGTAATCTATTATTCTAATAATCCACCCCGGCAATCAATGGTTCACTGCAAAGAGCTGCATACTAAATATCCCTGCTCCATTTTCATTACTTTTCGGTTGCGTTGTGTGTTTATGTACTCTGCAGAAAACACTCTGGATTTCTCTTGAACAACCTGTGGCTTTCCGCTGCTCCTTCCGTGTCTTCCTTCGGACTGTGTACGAGCTCGAGGCATCTCGAATGGAGAATTATTCATTGGGCACAAATGGAAGGTGGTATTTTTAGTTTGCTACGGCTGAATTATTCACCGCATTCCTCCAGCCAGGGGCCAGCGGGACTGCTTAACTAAAGGATTACCACGAGGTGGGGAAACCCTCCACAATACAATAAAATCCTGCACTCCAGAACACAATAGAGGTACCTAAAATATCAATTTAAAAAAAAAGTGCTTAACTTGCACAGACAAAATGCAATATGTCAATTTTCTTATGCTGTAATCTACTTTGTCCTGAAGACCTTCATTTGTTGAAAATAGCTTTAACTCAACCAGCATCCTCATCGTAAAATATAAAGTGACGTTTGATGGGGAGAGGTTTTTTTTTTTTTTTTTTCCCCACTACATGACTGCTGCTATCCCGCAGCTCTGGCTCCAGCTTCCTTCAAGATTGGCAGGATGTTTTAGAGAAGAAAGGTCATGATTAGTTTCCTGACTGGCTTCCGTCCAGAGTGGTAGTGTCATCATTATTGCTCTGATGACCGTTCTGCGCTGACATATATTTATTCCCTGATGCTACATGGGAAAGTCTTTTCAAAGAAGCATCCAGCAGTTCAAGATAGAAGCGTAGATGATTTTATTTCTCTGCTTATTTATTTATTTATTGCTCTGCAAAGGCATTTTCTTACATGGATCATTATGGAAATGCTTTTGGAAGACTTGGAAGAGGTGGCTCAAGGATGGATCTTTGTGGCAAGAAATTCCAGGGGAAAGTAAAATGGTTTCCAAATTTTCATTTGACCATCTTAAATTGTTTTCTTAAGCAACAGCAAAACGTGACACTAAAGCAGAACTACATTAATGCAAAATCAGAAGGAATGTTGGGATTTGTCTGAATCACAAGTTTGAACAATCTCAATACTTGTTTTACGCTGTGGAAAGCGTAACGTTGTCAAGAGAAAGTGAGAGCTCTTAAACCATTGAATAACCATTTGACACATTTTCTTTCCCTGTGATTGCATAACCAGATGCAGGAATGAGGGCATGCTGCGCTGTGAAGATGACTGAACAATTCCCTTCAAAATGCTGAATTTCAGAGGAGAAAATTCATTTTAGGAAGGCCCTAAGCTAATTTTGGAGCACGTTAAGCTGCCCCCTCTCCCCCAGCCCATGTACCAGTTGCATAAGAATGATGGTTAAGTGTATATAATGTGGCAAAATGTTATATAACCAGCTGACTCACGAACCGGTAAAACATTTGGAAGCAGCAGCCTCTGTAATGCTCCACTCACTGTTGTCGCTGTTCTCGTCCTTGCTGCCGTCGATGGTCCCATCCGGCTGCATCTGCAGGTAGAAGCCCTGCTGGCTGAACAGTCGCGTCACGATGCCTTTCAGCTGTGGCTCTGAAATGCACAAGTTCACGCACGCACACGGGCAACACACACACCACACGCATACACAACCACCAGAGGCAGAGCCACGGCAGCATCCCCGACATAGAACGTGTCAGAACGAGAGTCGCGCGGCAATGGAAAAACATTTTACCGTACTTACAGCACTTTCACACACAAACGATAATTCTGAGCTATTTCAAATGCCAAAAATCATCACATACAATTCACGGAGGGAAATAACAGTATCATCATCTACAACAGAGTGCACAGGCTGTGGAAGACGGAGTGTTCAGATAATAGTGATTAAATTTAATAGATTAACAGTTTTTTTTTATTATTATTATCTCTAGACAGCACATGCACTATTACTGGGATCCCTGGTGAAGATGTAGCCTTAAAATATGTTGTTTATGAGACTTGCTGATCCCAAGATGTCGCTCTTAAACAGCAAGATGTTTTTAGACTTCCTGACCACCACACTCAATGAGCATGGTCACTAAATAAACCTGCAGATTTGGACAGCCTTGTTTATTATGGATTAAAATAAATGTCACACTGGGTAACTTTTTGCATTTTGCTTTTTATTTATTTAAAGCATTAAGTACAAATAATATTGAGTCGTGTTGATTTTATTTCCCACATTAAATAAATGTGCCTAAGTTAAAGGTTAGGTTTTACTTTCTTTCAGAGTGGAATTAAATAAAAAAATGCATTTCATTATTTCAAGGCTTTTCTGCACCAGGAGTTGGAAGTATTTTATTGTTTAAACCTCTGGAAACAAATGCAAACTTTTTTTTTCTGTGAATATATTTTATAAAGATCATATTCAGTTTTTTAACCCAGAGAAAGATGGGTAATCACTCCATGATCAATCTCACCTTTGACTGAATGAATTACTTAACCTCACAATCCAACCTCCACAGCTTTCACAATTTAAAAATAACTAACAGCACTAAACATTTCAGGACATACATTTCAGTCTTACCAGCTGTTGAAAGGTTTATGCCATCTGCCGCATCACTTTATGAAAATATAAACGGTTGCACAACTGGCACACTTTTACAGTAGGAGAAAAAGCAATGAAAATGCACTTATTTTTCTGTAATTTATTGCAGCTAATGCAGGAAAAGTGGATGTTTTAGACCACTTGGAGGTGTTTTCAAACTTAAATCTTGAGTAACTGCGGTTACGGAGTGAATGTCGCTGATATGTAAACTTAATCCTCTAATTTTATAGGTAGGTTGTTTGAAGTGAACGGACACACAGGTATTTCTTGATGTTATAAAAAGCTGTTGCGGCTTCTTTTTTAACATTGCAATAACCCCAAATCGACCCCTATCTTTGAGGTGCAGGACTTCTGGCAATTTGTCAGATCGTTACTCGGAGTTCTTTACACTCTTGAAGTGAGCAGGTGGAAACGAAAATTAGCTCAGGGCAACAAAAGCGTCAGGGCCCCTAGCAATGCCAAGACAAAATTACAGTACAGGTGTAGAAAACGATCTTTATCCCGGAGATGCTCAGCCTGCAGTCTGTCCACTGTTAGAAAAGCTTTTGATTTTTGTGCAAAAGTAAAACACAACCATTGTTATAAAGCAGAGATTTTGGCTCCGCACAGCGCAGTGGTGGAAAACTGCGCTGTTTCTGCTGCTTTTAAAACTAATTGTCTGGAGATTTTTTCATTTGGTTTTAAGTAATAATATCCTTAAAAATTGGACAGTGATTATATACTGTGCTAATGAACATTATTCATTTTCATGAACATTATTAGCACTTTCAACTGTCTTTAGCATCATATGTTTTGTGATTAGTGAGGAACTCCATCAAACTGCTCTTCTGCAAAATTGTTTTCACTGGCAGGGCAGATTGGGCAACTTTTTCATGAGCGCAACATAGACACTGAACTATGCTGCTCTACTTACCAATGAATTTTTCTTGCATTTATACCTTTAAAAGGATATTTTAAACCAAAATGTCAGGTTTTTTTTAAAATAAGCTCATTTTCAGACACGTCATTTTGTCCTCCTTTTGCATACGTTACTGCATCTGTATTGAATGGAGGCGATCCGCCTGTGGTTCTGCTGAAGTGTAATAGAAGCCCAGGTTGCTTTTTTAGCAGCCATATTGTTGAAAAATAATTGGGTTAGTGTCTCTCATTCTTGATAATACTCATAGATACTTTGTGAGGTTCAGGCAAGGGTGACTATGTAGGCAAATAAAGCACTGGAACAGTATCGTCGCTGAACCAAACACATTGCTGCTGGAAAATGAAATCAGTGTCTCCATAAGACGTCTCCATAAAGCAAGCATGCAGTGCTCTAAAATTTCCTGGAAGGTGGCTGAGTTTACTGTGGACTTCAAAAATGTTGGTGACATGGCAACCTCAAATCATCACTGACTGGCAACCTCACTGGACTTCAAGCAACATGGATTCAGATTAATTAAGTGCATCTGCTCAATATTGCAGAAAAACAATATTGAGCGTCTTTCACAATGATGTATTTTTTTTTTTTTTTTTGCAGTATCCAGATAAAACTGCTTTGATTTGAGTGCCAAAACAATATTTCAGCATACAACTGTTATCTTGCAAGTTATACGTATATCTCCCGCTAGAGTTTAGTGGGAAACACAAAAAGTCATGGTGGGCCATGCCTTGAGTTTGACATGATATTTGGAGGCTCAACCTTTGCCTTTTGAGTTAATTAGGTGATTAGGGTGTGACACTATAAATACCCAATATTAAAATTTTCACAATATTCAAATTTTCTGAGACACTGAATTTTGGCATATTTCACTGCCTGTAAGCCATAATCATCCAAATACAGGGTATAAATGCTTGAAATGTTTTAGTCCCTGTGTAATAAATGTATGTAGTATGTAGGCTTAACTTTCTAAAATGAGTGACAAAAAAAAATTGCTCCATCTTATTGAATAATAAAAAATTTTGATGTACCTGTAGAAGTGACATTAGGATGTGTTGGGAAGTCAGGAGTGCTTTCATCAAGATCTTTTTTTTATTTTTTTATTTCTGACTGGTCTATTACTGGTCAGGGCTGACTGAGCTAAAAATCGCCTGACTTCAGTTACCGTTGCATCACTGTGCAGAGTTATATTTATTTAAGGGTTGCTGAAAAGTGTGATGAGGAATCATACTTTATGTTCACGTGTATCTGACGCAATGTCACAAAGTCCCTCAATGTTTGCTGTATGTGTGTATTTGCCTCTGGAAAAGAAGAATATAGTAGGAATTAGCCAGACTGTCCTCCAAGTTCACAAGAGTTGGAGGACACGCAATTAATTTCAGTCTGGTCAGACACAAAGTATCCTAAATGATTTAGCAAAAATAAACAGTCAGAGACTTGCTTTCTTGAGAAAGAAAGACGGCTTTAGCCCGATCCTAATTCAACAGCAATAACAGATGGGATCTGCTCCAAAGCTGATTGCTCCAATAATTACAAGTGTCTGAGATTTATTCACATTGTAAAAAATATATAAAAAAATAAAAGAAGGCACAAGCGAATGGAAAGGGGGAGCAAGCCGAAAGAGTTAGCCAAGTAGTGACCCAGAGCGAGAGCGAGTTCACGTCTGCTCAACTGTACATCATCCCTGACCGTCAATTCCCAACTCACCTACCCCTGGGTTAGTGCCATCAATTCCTAGGACAGGCCCTTCATCATCCATCACGGGCAGGTTGAGGAAGAATGAGAGTGTGTGTGTGTTTATGCGTGTGTGCGAAAGCACATGGGAGTGTACACATCAGTAAATCACGTGTGGTAACTACGCTTCCATAAATTACGGCAACAGTGCAGCCCAGAGCAATGGCTGACGGCTCATCAGTTCCAGTCATTTAGCAGAGAGCGATTGTACTGTACACATGTGTATTAGTGTGCGTGAAGGTGTAAACAGATTCCTGCAGCTTGCGTTTGTGCATGAAAAATGACTTTCAATGACAACAAAAACTTGAGATCATTGTATGGGTGTACGGACCATTAGAACGACAATAGATTTACTTCATATCAATGCAGAAAGACAAAAACATTCAGGTACACTGACGGATGGCATCATGACCAATGAGATGGTGAATGATCACCTGCTCTGAAAACGTATTCCACAAGAAAGAAAACACATCATAGTAATGTACACCAATATACACACAATATCAACCTGTACTCCACTTACACAGTTGTAAGCAACACAGATTTACAGACACACAACGAGGGACGAGAATAAAAACAGAGTCAACACTGATTGGCGGAGAAAATGAGACTGGAAATGAAAGGAGGCAGAAAGGAGAAAGAGCAACAGACGACCTGCTGGAGGATAGCTTGAGCTCGGTACGGGTGTGTGTGGGGGGGGGAGTACGAAATTAAGCTTAATTTTTTTTTTAAGAAAATAGCCACACAAAGGGGGAAATGAAGAAAAAGAATAAAGAAGGCGAAAATCAGCGAGGGAGTGGGTCGTCGGCTGTCAGACAGGTGTTGAGGCCCCCCAGCCCTTCCATTCCCCGTTTGTTTCCTCTCACAAACACCCGACCCCTAACCACCCACCACCCCTCCCTGGCCGAGGAGGTTGTCGACATGGGCGCGAGATGGAGTGGAGACGAGGAAAACACAGCAAACACGGATGGAGGCTGAGCTACTGACCTAGCCTGCAGCCCTTATGGGACACCTGTGGAGGTTTCAAGGGTGCATCTTACGAAGGGGGGAAGGGGGGATAAGAGGAAAAACAACAGTCTTTTAAACAGGCAGAATTCATCAGTTCTCCAGTGTATCTGCTATTTATGGCAATGCATCAGTGCAAATGTAAGGATAATCAAACATAAGACACACAGCATCTTTGCCTTTCCTGCCTCCCTAATCAGATCTGAGGAATTACCTACCAACCAAATGGTACCGAGAAGCTTGACTAATTTGCTCTACATGTAGTTACTAAGATTTAGGAAATTTGTGGCTCTATGGGCACAGATATTGTTTGCTGAGGCTCCACGGACGACATCGTATTAGTCTGTCTGGCTTTAAGTGGAGGAACACGGGTTGACTGCATCTGTTGTCCTTTCATTCTGCCTTAAAAATTGATGTCTGTCCGCCTCATCCCTCATCAGACTGTCTGCGGGACTCTGAGTGGACCGGGCTGTCGTTCATCAGACAACAGAACTATCTGGATGAAGGGGGAGGTGGAGGTGCGGGGGACTAGGGTGCAGGAGGGAATGGGAAGAGGAGGTGGCGGTGACTTGCAAGACTAGGCTGTTATCTGTACACCATGCAGGGCAGAACCAGAGGAATCAGACAGGGAGAAGGCTGGACCTCGAAGTTTGGTGGGGGAACAGAGGCGACGAGTACGTCGATACGGCTCTCAGAGGCAGAGGGCTATTCCTCCCTTCGCTGCAGTAAAGCTCCCTGTCTGCAATAAACATTTACCATTAAAAACATTTAATCTCAAAAGAGCCTTGGTGCACTGCGGTGCGGCTTATCTCCCCTCTGTTGCCCCAATCTGCATTAATATTGAATTAGGTCATTTAAAGCAGCTTTCCCTTCCCCCTGTGCATTCAATTTGCCTTTGTATTTGGGTTTGGAATGGGGGGTGAGGGTGGGGTACAAGAGAGTGGGTGGGAGCCTATTAGTCTATACGTGTGAGAGAACAGAACCTTCTCAGGTTTTATTTGAAATCTATTGTGTTTGAAAGCAATTTTAGTTCAACGTAGCTAATTATTCTTAATGGAGTTCAGTGAGAAACTAAAGGAATAACGTCACGGGAGGCAGTGTTTGCTTTACAGTCAGACAGCTCCTGTGCCTCATGTACAGGACCGACAGATAACAAGAGGACATGCAGTAAAGAAACAGGTGGATTTTTCTAACGAAAAATCAACCGTCTCAGATTAAAGCCCCTGACTGCAGTATAATGTTTCTGCTACTCAAAGAGGGGCGGGTTGCGCAGGGGGTCTGGATGGGTAGGGGGTGTGGGGGGGGGGGGATTGTTTCCCTACATACACACAACACACATCTGTAATAAAAAGAATAACAAAAAATAAAAATGAAATTGTCCCCACTGACCTGGTCGCCGCCGAACGGGTCTTTTCTTGCCGCTACAAAAACGGACTTTGCTGAAGACCCCCAAGAAATGCCTCTCGCAGAGAGAGCGGGGGTCTTTGCTGGGGCTGGGGCGACGTTTCGAAGTGGAGACGCGGTCGCTGTTGGATTCCCTCGCCTGGCGTTTCTGCCGGATCAGGGAGCTGGCGATAGCAGCCATCTGCCCGAACCCGATCAGCAAAGAAAGAGTCTATGGTCGCCGCCGGCAGAGGTCGGGTCTGGATGCGCTCCCCTTTGCGTGGTACACGAGCACACGGGACAGGATACAGAACGTCGCTTCTGGGTCTCGGTCCGCCGAGAGTTTTTAACTAAATGTCATCCTGATCAGACAATCCTGTGAGTCCCGCGCATCGTTTGCTTGCTTGCATGCCATGCACCGTCTTTGAGGAGACAGTTGCATGTAACTGTTCCGAGTTTCGGTCGCACCCGACGGGGGGGCGGAGTGAGGAAGCGTGAAATCAGCACTTACCGATCCAGGGACATAAACCTACGGGCAGGGCCGCTGGGGGCCGGAATATGAGGCGTGAAAACATGCAACAGTGTTCGGAGGTCGGTGCAGCGGCGTTGTCATTGGAGAGCCTCAGGTATTCCAGGTGAACGGCGCCGCGTCAAAAAAAAAAAAAAAAAAAAAAAAAACGAGCACGAATCCTCCTCTGCACAGCAGGTCCGTCCTGAGGATCCCTGACGCCTCTTTAATTATGCGTTTCCACCTAAAGCCGAGCAATGCGCGCCTCTGCGTGCGGAAAAAAGAAGCAAGGTTGTCCTAACTTCCTTTGGTTGTTGTTTCACATCGTCACCTCCGCGCACATTGAACAATGAGACCGTCCGCCGCCGGTTCAGACAGGAGCCCATATAAGCCCAGTTCCCTGTTCCGTCGATGGTACCTCTACATGCAGTCTGAAGAAAAAAAAAAAAAAAAAAAAAAGAAAAAAAAATGGAATCGGCAGCAGAGGCTTTACTCTGCAAGGATGCTGCAGCGCTGGAAATGAAGCCAGCGGGGAGCGATTTGTGTCTGAGGAGCAACAATTAGTTGAAACGAAAGTGCTTTCTGTTGTAGCACACAAATAATGAGTTTTTTCTCTCTCTCTCTCTTCCAAACGCAGTCGGTGAGTTACATCGCCGACGAGGGCTGAATGGTCCACAGTCTCCCCCTTTTCTGCCTCCCTCTCTCTCTCTCTCTTTCTCTCTCTCTCGCTCCACTTTCTCTCCCCTCTCCCTCGCTAACTCTTCTAACGCAATCATACGTGATTGAGGTTCGTATTAGGAATTCACAGGGATTGTTCAGGGATAGATTGATTATCTCTCGATGGAAATATAGAACTAAAAAGCAGATCAAATAGGGAAAAAAGGAGAAGGGTTAAATGCTGTGTGCCTTTTGCGTTAGGAAAAATGGGTTCTTCATGGAGAACATTTTTTATCTTTCATTTACAGTCTGTTGGTATAGAATTTGTGATGATGCCAGCTGCAAATCAGTTAACTAAGACTGACACAATTACATCTAACTGTTAGGAAAGCAATTTGTCGATAATTTTTGGGCTTTCACCCACATCTTCACCCCAGCTCTTTTTTTTTATAGAAAACATACATAACATACTAGTTTGGTTATAAAACTCCATGCAACAGGTTTGGGCAAACAAAAGGCATGAATGGCCAATAAAGCAAAGACAAAACACATGAACGGATATGATTAAATAATAAATGACATGTATAAATGACAACGTACTGACATATTTAAAGATCAAAACGTTACAAACTTCGCCATGCACATTTTAGCAACTCTTGGTTCAAGACCTCAACGCTCCCCATTTTTTCAGAGATATAACACAGTTCCTTTCAAAAGCATTCATACTGCATACAGACTTTCAAGTTTAGAACAACAAACATCAGTATGTTTTATCTGGATCTGATATGGGTGATCAGAACACATTAGTGCAAGGTTGTGATATGGAAAGGAAAGGTCACATAGTTTTAATTTCCTCTTTTTAAATTAAAAAGATGATTTTAATTATTGGGCTATATGAAATCCAAATGTCCACAACAGCACCCAAGTATTAATCAACTCACGTGTGCATTCAGCTCTGTTCTCCTGTGGTTACGCCTGCAGCTTCTTTCTCTTAGTATTTGCCCAGTTTTTGAGTACACTCACTCTGAAGGAGAGCGGTCAATAAATCAATAATTTTACTGTTGCAAAAACATAGCAAGGCATCATTTCACATGCAGTTATTCATTGCAACGACAGTATACAGCTTTAAACAAATGAAAACCATCAAAAAAATAATTAATCAATGCAAAAGCAGCAAAGACTTGCTAAATGATGCCTCCTTCAAGAATGATTTACTCTAGCCATTTGTCTGCTAATCTAAAACAGACAAATGGCTGTTTTGATGAGAAATAACTATTTCTCATCAAATAGTTATTTGATGAGAAAGACTTCTGCAGACTTTGAGGATTTTCAGTTTTTCAGTCATCTCCTCCTCGTTAATCTTCCTCAATAAAACAAAACCTGTCGTGATTATAAGGCTCAGTTTCCTTTGACAAGTCAGACCTTTGTTTTTAGTTGTCTTCGTCAAAGCAGCATGTCTTATGCTGGCAGCAGTTTATGTGATGAGTTCTAGCTCTCTATTAGACTCCCCATTGTCACATTTAATTCATTGCACTTGAGTTGTGTCCTTGTGTCAATCCCACTTGAAATCCACCAAATATAGAGAAATACAATGAAAGTTAGAGAATTGGTCATTGTGGCGCCACAAAGAATTGTGTCCATGGCACCAAAATGGTCCTGGACCCACCAAACGCCCAGACTGGGCTGCTCTCATCATCCGGGACGTTTAAATGCCCACCGGATATTCCGCCATATCCTCTGAAGGGAAAACTCTTGCAAAAAATACAGACGTGAGTGGGAAGACACACATTCCCTGAACAGCTTCTGTGAGGATTAATAGCATGCACGTTTTTCAAATTGTGTCAGTGAGTGAATTTAGCACTCTGTGAATTTAGCATTCTGTCTGCCTGATAGCAGACAGAATGGATCAGGAGAGCATCACAGTGGACAAGTAAGAACGCAGAAAACTCAGCTTTCAGTGTTACAACTACTCAATCTACTACTGAGACAGATATGGTGGAACATTATGTTATGATTGATTCAGTTTAATATTGTAATTTTAGAAGAATATTGTGGATCAAATCAGGCAAGAAACCAATAAATGTGAGGAGTAGCTAAGCAGGGTTGGATTATAAAACTATATTCTAATCTACAAACATCTTAGAGAGCACTTCTTCAATCCAAGATCCAAACATGAAAAAAAAAAGTATGGCACAATTGCAAACCTAGCCAGATATGGCAGTCCATTTAAACTAGCAGGCTGGGCAAGGAGAGCATTAATCAGAAAGCCAAGAGACTCAAAGTGACTCATGAGGAGCTGCAGAGGTCTAAAGCTCAGGCGCTGCACTTAAGAAAATGCCAATGATGGAATAGTGGTTACAAGAAAGCCATTGTTTAAAAAAAAAAAAAACAATAAGAAGTCCTGCTCTAGTTGGAAAAAGGTTCTCTAGAACAGAATTGAAATATTTGTATTCAAAATGCTTTGTGTGATAGAAAAGAAACATTGAAAGTTATCCTTTGCAAAACATGGTGTTGGTGGTGGTATGATGCAGTGAGGATTATTTGTCAAGGCCTTGGAAGTTAAATGAGGTTAAATATAGGATGATTCTGAAAGAAAATCTTCTATGGACTGCATAGACGTGAGACAGAGGTGAACTTTCCACTTCCAGCTGGACTACCGCCTGACCGACACAGCTACAAAGGAAACGTTTATAGCAAATGTAACAGTTATGGGCTATGCAGTTAACTGTGGCTACAAGAGCAGCATCAGAAGATGGTTCTTTCAGGAGCCTGAGGTGTGAATGAAGACACGAAGCAATGGTTTTGGTTTTAGTTTTGGTGTATATATTAGTGTTTTGGGAAAAGAAAAAAAAAACAGACAATTACAAATGCACAATGAGAGACAAATTAACTCAAAATAAATCAATTCCAAGATCATAGAGTTCTTGTTCTTCGTCCTTAGCTCGCCATCCTTGGACTCAGATGAGGATCTGACCCATCATGAATAAAAAAAAAATAAAAAAAAACGACCTTTGGGAAGAAAGTGGGGCGTACTAGACTGCAATTAGCTGTTTCAATCCCGGTGACGGCCCAGGTAACGGACGCCAACAGTTCAATAGATCAAATCAGTGGATGCAAAGATTTCGATGAATTTGCCAGGATGAATTTGCAGGAAGATGCCAAACAGCCAGCCACAATCACAGTGGAACAGGTGATGAAGTTCAACTGTGCGCTGGAGGTGGGGCTTTAAATAAGTTAGCAAGTTTGGGGCAAAACAGGAAGTGGGCCCGCAAAAATAAAAGTCTTTACTAATTGACTAATTGCGGGTTACACAAAGTATACTTTCATCAGAGTGCTCGGGTTAAAGTATGGAGTGAAATCCAACTAAAAATTTTTGGCAAGTCTTCCAAAGTGACCTTTTAGAATAATGCATGATTTTCTGCATGCGAACATCGTTGAGAAGCATGCAAACATGTGCTTGGCAATAGGTTTGTATTCAAAATAGATTAAAAGCTAAGCTGACAGAGACCATTGTTTGTTGTTTATGAACAGATGCAAAAATTGCCGGACAAAAACGCAAGAGGTCAGCAAACTTCCTGCATCCCCATGATGAAACAGCATGAAACATTTAAAGGCTTTCTCCGTGACTTTGCTTGACATTCTCTACCCAAACCAAATCTGTTCCGACAGCAAGATCAGGGGGGGGGGGAAATGTAGATAGATCTACATATTTAAAGGACATGGGATAAGAATATGGCACTGGTTAGTCTTTTGGCTGATGTTTAATGTGAGTGACAGAAAGGCAAATATAGACAGTTAGAAAAAGACAAAAACAATGGAAAAATAAGCTCTTTCCATTCCGTGACTAAAATAAATGGTCAAAATGTGTAATTAGAAACGAGCAATTGACTCAATAAGATTCAGAACAAATACTTGTCATTAGGCATTGTGCTATGCCTAATGATGGGAGGTAGAAATCATTATGCCACTGCGGTATTCAGAAATATATCAACAACATTAATTGTTATATATCGTGCTGTTGTGTGCAACAGCATGGTACTGAGCGTACAGACAGGCTGTGTGGTGTGAAGCACAAAGGCAACGTCTCAGAAATGAGCGGGACCATGTTGGACCTGAGCGCTACGTAAGTGGACATATGTCTTTGTCAGAAAAAGATAAAGTATACCCTTTCAAGAATCTGCTTAACTTCCTCATTCCACTGCAGACGACTAGTGTTCACTTCCTGGAGAGATTTACACAACAGCAGGGAAACAGTTCTGCACACGCTTAATGCATAAGGAGACATATTTTTTTTAATTGTCTCACTGTTTTGTTGTGTTTTTTTACATAAGCTTCTGTTTCATAAGTGTGGCATATACAATTGTGAAGGTTTAATTGCATCAGTCCAAATCTTCTCTGTGAACATACAGATGCTACACTGCAGCACATAACTGAAGTAAAACAAAGCAAAGCCTCAGCATACCTGCGGTCCCCAAATCGCTTGTTTCTGTCTGATGCCATCTTGTGGTTAAAAAAATGAACCACAGCGTGATAAGAGGAGAGAGAAGAAAAAAAAAAAGTCTACGTCCAACTTTCAAGTTTCTCACTTCTGAGTGTCCTTGAAATACCTCGCAGATTTGTTGACTCACAACAGCCGGAGCAAAATTTCATAGCGTAATGTCTACTCAACTTTCTCGCTGAGTCTGTAGGAGGCTGAAGTGCCGAAATGTGAGAAAATGAAAGCAATCCCACTGCTCAGACTGCTTGTTCAACACACTTCTAGTATTGACAAAAATCATCACATAAACGTGAGAAGTTTGTGCTATTAAAGCGCTAACCCCACTGAAAAGACGAGACAAACATTAAAACTACTGTCTGGGCAAAAACAGTGAGGCAAATCATTAAAATCAGCATTTGTCCAGTGAGGATAATCATAGTTACCCAATTTAAAACCACATTAGCATTCACTAAAGCCTGGAAACTAACCATGTAGCTACCAATCAATTCAGTAAGAAACCACTTACAAACATTTATTTCTCTACTTTGGTGTCCACCAGAAAACCTTCTCTTTCAGTCGGGACCTTCTCGGTTTGAAATTTTGAGATGTTACCAACACAAAAGTTGATGTTTTTCATTGGGGTTTAATGTCAAATATAGGCAAAAACCATCTTATAATTGTGCCACACATATATCTATTCAACCCGCTTTACTGTGATAACCCTAAAGAAAATCCAGAGTAAACAACTTCCTTCCTCTAGTCGGTAAAAAGAGTCCACTTGCATGCAATTTAATCTCATAGAGCTCCTGTGAAAGAACACACCAGCCACATCAGGGATAAAGCTGTGCAGAAGTTTAAAGCAGGGTCAGGTTATAAAACTGTATCTAAAGCTTTGAACATCTAACAGAGCGCTGTTCCGTCTGACATCTGAAAATGAAAAGAGCAAGATCAAACTTAAAACCTACCAAGACATGGCTGTCTGCATAAACTGAAGGCAAGAGGCCAATGATAAGATAAAAGGAGCTGCAGAGATTCGCAGCCCAGTTGGGAGAATTTTTTTTTAATCATATAAAATATTAGTTGTGCACTTCCTAAATATTCCTTTTGTGAAAGGCTGATAAGAAAAGGGCATTTTTAAAAGAAAGTTAAAAAAAAATAAAAATAAAAAATAGAAGTCCAATTAGCCAGTTGGATTAGCTCCGGTCTTGTTTGATGAGACTAAAAGGCTAAAAGACGAAAGTTTTTTGGCCTGCATACAAAATTAATACTACACATTACTGTAAACTCATCATCATCACTGGTAAACATGGTGGTAACTGCATCATGCAGTGAGAATGATTTACGTCAGCAGGAACAGAGTTGATAGGAAGATGAAAAAAGTGTGCCAACTTTTGAAGAAAACATGCCAAGTACTACAAAAGGCTGGACAAAAGGTAGAAGGACAGCAATCCGAAACATGCAGCCAGAGCTTGAATGAAGTGGTCTAAATCAAAGCATATTCATGTGTATGACACAATGGCGGAGTAAAAGCACACATCTGAGTCCAATAAAGAATCAATGGCAAAACTTGAAGGTTAGGCTTTATAGACAGCCTCCATCCAATCTAAGTGAGTTTTAGTCATTTTTACTTTTATTTTTTTGCTGATCTATCACATAAAAACCCCCAATAAAATACATTAGCATTTGTGTTTGTAACGTGACAAAACATGAACAAGTCTTACGTTGATAAGCTGATAAGTCTTCTCACAACACAAACAGAAAAATAAACACATGTCTGAATAGCAGCTGCTGCATTTAAATTCTTCTAAATAGGCTACAGTCAGCAAAATGAGATCCTCAGGTTAACGTTTGCAGAAAACAACCCAGGTGCTCGACTCGCACAATGAGGGAAAGCAGGTGCAAACATGTATGCCAACTCCAAAAGCCCATTCACGAAAACATCTTGAGGTTAGTTTTTTTTATTTTTTTAATCCAGACTGAACACATTGATTAAAAAAAGAAAAGTTTTCTCTCTTCCTTCTGCTTATTATTGACTGAAAAAAAAAATATATGCAGAGAAAGTAAATAAAGCACTGCAGAGAACAATGTCTGTTAAGAGATCTTCTTCCTAACAAGCACAGACCTGCTTTATTGTACCAATTATTTACTCAGCAGTTTCAAAATTGCTTAGTAATCAAACATTCCCCAAATTATCATGATACACAGTGGGGCCAGCGGTTAGACCACTACCAGAACAACTCCCAAGTTCAACTTCAAAAATATGTATATATATATTTTTGCTACAGTTTGCTATGTCTTACTCCTCTGTGGCCTTACTTGCACATCCCTCTACGAGTTATCAAAACTAATAAATTCAGCAATATTTTTAACTTCAACTTGAGACAGATGCTTTGGGGGAACTCGTGGATTTAAGTATTGCGTCCATTTCTGTCAACACCTTTGAGCTGACTACTGAAGTTTTGATTGAGGTCACCCGGTTCAGGTAACAGCGAGCTGAGATGCGGGAGAAGGGACTGTCAGGGCTTTCAGTTGGAGCCCTGCAGATCCCAGTGTGCGCGCTGCTTTTGGTCCAAACTACCTCGAAGGAATCAGCTATGCTTAATGGAGTTTCTAATTGTCTGCCCTGAATTTCACAAATTGAGAGGTGACAAAAGGAGGCACCAGGCGAAACAATGCAGAGTTTTCCTTGTGTAAAAACTGGTCCGTTTTTTTTTTTTTTTTTTTTTTTTTTGGTTTAGTTTTTTTTAATGCCTTTTAAAACAGGAACAGTTATGTCACAAGTGAACAACTGTAGCAATGCAGTCAGCTGCCTCTGAGATGACTAAAGGACATAGGAGTGATCTCAGGCTTTTTGCCAAACAGGTAAGTGGTGGTTGTGTACAGATATGTGTGTGTGTGTGTGTGTGTGTGTGTGTGTGTGTGTGTGTGTGTGTGTGTGTGTGTGTGTGTGTGTGATGACAGTTAGTGTTGATATTATGCAGTATAGTACATTGTCTGCATTTGAAAAGTCTGGTTCAATAAGAATGTGTCATATCCAAGTTATACCTCTGTTATGACATGCGCTGAACGACTTAAGTCAAAGTAAAGTCTGTGGGTTGTTTTTGTTGTTATGAGAGTCTGAATAGTAGCTACACAAAACAGATTTTCAGAGATTTTCTTTCAACTAAAGGACCGATTTTTTTTTTTTTTAAGTTTGGTTGATCAGTTGTGACGTGAGAGCTCTTTAAAACCAATTCTGACGTGAAAAGTTTGAATCACTGCCCTAGAGTGAGTCTGCTATGGCGCTATCCACGGTGCTGAAGCAGGCTGCTAGTTTTGGGGCCCTCTCAGGAGCTCTTTCTGGGCCCCCTGAAGTTTAATAACTTGATCCCTGCATTGCCTCTTTATTTATTTATTTATTTTTTATTTTTTTATTGGCTCGCTTCAGACGGAGCACTGTAAATATACAGCCCGGCTGGGGCGAAGTATCTGGAGCTATCTGTGTCCTCTTGGTGCCGACTGGCTGAAGCCATCTGCGGCGGGCGCAGACTGCACACAAAACTCGGGACAAACGCGAGGAGCGCAAGGACTGAGAAGAAAAGGCTCTCTGCTGCAGACTCGGAGGATGTTAAACACTCGAGTGTTTAATGAAACCTATCCACCCCGCACCCCTCCTCCTTTCCTCATTCGCATCCTCTCCCCCTTCTTTTTTAATAACATTCTTTCTTTCTTTTTTTTTTCTCCCCCTTACCCCCCACCTCCCCTCCCCTCTGTCACTCAAGAGAGAAAGCATGCAAAGCAAAGCAAAGGCAGCTGTTGAAGCTATGTTTGTCTCTCACCGTCGGTGATAGTGGTCGACTTCGATCGTTGTCCACAGAAACACTGCAGCATATGCGCTCCTTTCTGAAGGAATGGCCTCAGAATCCTCATTGATTTGGGTTGGTGGGAGCCTTTCCTCAATCCAAACAATCGGACAGCGCTATCACAACACAGAAGGGTCAGGCAGCATAGCGTTGCCAGCCAGCCAGCCTCTCTCCGCAGGCTTCGCGGCAGCCCCTCAAAACGCCAGAAGGGCACAGTCTGCGGGACAAATTACGCTAAAACGAGGCATCTTGAGTGATCCCCCCTCCCCGCCACCCGTCTCTCTCTCTCTCTCTCTCTCTCTCTCCCTCTCTTTTCCCTTTCTAGTGCTATCTCACTCTCCCACAAGTCTATCCACGGTCATTCGCGTCCTCAAACTCCTCTCCCGCCACGGCAAGGCAACGCAAGGACGTTACAATGTGCTCTTTTTTTTTTTTTTTAATTGTAGCTACATCCTCTGCCTCCGCGTCTTTCCCGGCAGCGGACGTAAAAAAAAAAAAAAAAAGCAGGAACGCGAGGGGAGAAGGGAGAGACTGCGG
>NW_015114625.1:0-1727 GCF_001443285.1 Poecilia latipinna
ATGACATGTCTGACAGATATTACCGGTGTTCTATCAGATAGCCATCCGCTGTCAGAATAGCATACATGCAGTGAGTACCATGCCAGCGCATGCGCATTAAGTCCGACCGTCAGTGGAGGTGTCTGTATACGCAACAAGTTATGATGAAAATAAGTCATTAAATTGTTTATAATATGATATAATATGATAACTAGATGGATATACATGCGTTGTCGTGGTTTCAAAGTGTGTTTAAAGCAGGTCTGGCTGCAGCTGGATGCCATACAACTGTTAATAACTGTTAATAATGATCTACGTCATGATTCTATGTTGTTGATTAAATGAAATCTTATGGTAATGACATGTCTGACAGATATTACCGGTGTTCTATCAGATAGCCATCCGCTGTCAGAATAGCATACATGCAGTGAGTACCATGCCAACGCATGCGCATTAAGTCCGACTGTCAGTGGAGTTGTTAGTATACGCAACAAGTTATGACGAAAATAAGTCATTAAATTGTTTATAATATGATATAATATGATAACTAGATGGATATACATGCGTTGTCGTGGTTTCAAAGTGTGTTTAAAGCAGGTCTGGCTGCAGCTGGATGCCATACAACTGTTAATAACTGTTAATAATGATCTACGTCATGATTCTATGTTGCTGATTAAATAAAATCATATGGTAATGACGTGTCTGACAGATATAGCCGTTGTTCTATCACATAGCCATACGCTGTCAAAATAGCATACATGCAGTGAGTACCATGCCAACGCATGCGCATTAAGTCCGACCGTCAGTGTAGTTGTCAGTATACACAACAAGTTATGATGAAAATAAGTCATTAAATTGTTTATAATATGTCATAATATGATAACTAGATAGATATACATGCCTTGTCGTGGTTTCAAAGTGTATTTAAAGTAGGTCTGGCTGCAGCTGGATGCCATACAACTGTTAATAACCAAGTGTATGATGATCTACGTCATGATTCTATGTTGCTGATTAAATAAAATCATATGGTAATGACAGCATATGCATGTCTGAGCTAAGTATACAACTATCTGACAACGTATGCTGATCTGACAGAACACCGTGAGTTCATGTTAAGCGTATGACGATCTGACCTGACAGAACACCGGTTCTTTGTTCTTGTAATGCTCTGTGTGCACTGCATCATTATTTAATTATGTACGCTGATATTTAATTTTACAAATAACTAAAACAAGAACGAAAGAGCACGCAGAGCATGCACATTGCTCTTTGATTGTTTTTGTTCAAAGTGGCAGCCATGGTGTCAGACTACCTGGCTTCATGTACTGGGATAGAGAGTGAAAACAGTCACGATGAGCGCCTTCTGTTTGGTTAATTCTTGCTTGTTGCTCCTTGGTCAGTGTTCATGGTTGAGCATTATTTACCGTCAGGGCATTGCCTCAATTGCTATGTTTAATGGTGCAACAGTGGTGGTTTCTTACATGAGCAATATGGGCAAATGTCCAGGGTGTTATGTTTTTAGGGATGGTAAGAGACCATCACACATTGTAACACAGAAATGGAACATTTAATATTGGTAAAATGTATTAAGTATTTAATATCTAGTTGTTTTTATGGGAATATGGATCTTTCCGATTATTTTGAGAAGCAATTTTGATCATATTTCACATTTTATCATATCATGTAGAGCGCGGTGCTGGTCTTGGTCTTGACTCGGTCTCGACTTTCCTCGGTCTTGGTCTTGACTC
>NW_015114625.1:7404-45702 GCF_001443285.1 Poecilia latipinna
TACCTGATTAAAAACAAGATATTTACAGTTGGTAAATTTTGCAAAAGTAAAAATCTGATGTTCACTTTGTGGCAGTTGGTTACCAGTAAACACGCTCATCTCTTAGCAACAGGTTAACAACAAAAATTGTTGTTGTTCAAAAAATATAAGATTTCTTCTGCTCTTTTAAAATACTACTTATTTTACATGAACAAGAATTGTGCAGCTGGTGAAGTTTGCAGAAAAGTGTTGTTTTATTGTTTGTCATTAGTGGTAAATATATTATAAAAGACATATTCAACACAAAAGTAAAAATCTGATTTATACTTCGCGGCAGTTTGTTACCGGTAGAAAACGCTCATCTTTTAACACTAAATTAATTATTCTGTGTTTTTTTTAGGTCTAGAGTAATAAGCGCCTTGCATGCATTGCATGGAAGCACTGAAAAACAGTGTAAACATTGGTGTTTATGCTATGACAAAGATGGACTTTGTTTATTACAGGTTACTTCTAAAGGTGCTTGATTTCACTCGATTTTATTTTGGGGTATCTGAGTAATAAAGACTGTACTCAAATGCACCCCAGATTTTTTAATTAAAAAATAAATAAGTAAAATGATAAGATTATTTTGATTCCCCCAATAAAATATCAGGCTGCAGTGATTTGATCTACCAATTAAACTATAATACGTAACCAATAGGTGAAACATGACAAACTATGGCTCAGTTCAAAGGGTGTAAATAACAGTATTTTGTTGACTACTCCATTGCAGTGATGGAGAAAGACTTTATAACTGCAGATTACATCAATAGGCAGGACAAATTCAGGTTATTAGGGATAATCCCCACTCACTTACACTTGGTGGATAACTGAACATTGCTCCCCAAGATTGTGGATCAACTTAAGAGAAGCAGTTTCCTGAATTTGGACAAGGTTGCTTTTCTGTTCTCTGTTGGCATTTTGCTAACAGCAGGAAAAACTACTGATAATATATGGCCAGTTATTTTTTTTAAAATTGTTATAGAGACATTTTGGCAGGCTATTTTTTTAATCTAGTTCAATACATATGATTACTCTATAGTAAACTTTGTTTATTACATGAGCGGAACAAGTATTTTCTTTAAATAGACCATTCACCAAATGAATACAATAGAATAAGAGGTCAAACTTGCTCTAAATTTTTCATCTCTCTTTTCACGCTATTAATCCATCCATATTAAGCTCTCGCAGAAAATATTATCAGTCATGCAGTGGGTTCATGGTTGCAAACAAATGTACTGACTTTTATTTTGATGGGCATGTTCCTTTCCAGTTTGGACATGATTTCTTAAAACGAGAGCCTGTACTGAAACGGGTACAACCATTATGCTTTTAATCTGATTTCAGATTACTTCTCACTTCAGATTTAATGCAAATCTTTTTTCTTTTTTTTTCTAAAGCTGCAAAAATGTTTCTCAAACTCTGATAAATATAATACTTTTTCAGGTATTTTATTTATCAGATATTAACACATGCTGTAAAAAAGACATCTAACCCTCTTTTAACTCTGATATTAAATCAGAATGGATACATGCCAAAATTATTTCTTCAAAATGATGAGATTTATACTTTTTAGATTTTTTTACAGCAGTTTACTTACACTAAGGTCTATATTGTTTTGCAGATGGGTTAATCTGTTTTAGAGTAAAATTTGCATATCAACCCCAGAAATGAAGCTAAAGACTGAAGATGCTGGTTGAAGAGGTGTCATATGCAGAGGCACAAGTCTGAAACCTGCCTACTCAAAGATAATTCAAAAACAAAATTAGAACCAAAAGTATAGTTTTTCTATGAGCTCAAGGAGAGAGACTTTAATATTTGAAGACATGTCCAATGGTCTGATGAAATTAGAATGCAAGTGTTTGAACAAAATGACTATTATTACATTTGGAGAGAGAAGAAGGAAGCTTGCAAGCCGGAGAACACCATCCCAACTCTGAAGTACAGCGGTGGCAGCATCATGTTGTGTGAGTGTTTTCCTGCAAAGGGAACTTGTGTTCTTCACAAAATGGATGGCATCATGAAGAAAGAGCATTAGACAGAAAAATCAAAGTACTAAGTTGAGGCTGTCCTTGCCTGTTTGACACCCAGGGTGAACCACCCTAACAGAGGTGTGTGAAATTGAGGGTTTTTCTTGCATTAGGCACCATTGACATTCCGATCCACTGGTTCAGCAGTGGTGGGGGGAATAGAAAAGATGAACAGGTGGAGATCATCATGTAAGTGCTTTAACGACAGTTGCCTTCAGATGGCAGTGTTGTTCTCTACATTATCGCTCTTCACAGGGACGTGCAGAGGATTAAACGGCAAACAGCTGCCTGATGATAATCTGTAACACAACAGGAAGAGTAAAGTGAAACATTAGGACAGAACAAACAAACATCTGAAGTGTCAGTTATATGGAAGTGAAGCCACAAGATGCCGCCCAGGGTGGTTGCCCATGTCATTTGCATCAGAAACCGCAGTGAAAACTTGTGTGTAAATGGGTCTTCAATGATTTCAAACATCTCCATTAATCAATCCAAATGCATACTATTTGTAAGTCTTAATAATTGCATTTAGTTGTAACCCACATTGATCTTAAACTTTAAATTCTTACTGTCAAGTCAGAGTAAAACCAGCTTCATGGAATGAAATGACTAAGCTACTGGTAATGCAGTGTTAAAATAAGCCTGACATTTATTTACCAAAGAGCATCTTGATCAGCACAGATCAGGGGAATACTGAAATTCATTCAGAGCAAAACGGGAAAAGAGAAAACTCCTTTCATTTACAGTGTGCTTCCACATTTTCTACTGTGACAGAACAATTTTCACCTTCAGAGTACTCACCAATACCAAGTGTGATGTCTTGATATGTTAATCAGGCAGCCCAATGCTCCCTGCCCAGTAACTCTCTGCATGTTGGTGATAGAATATGTGCATCACTCTGTCTTCCTTTCTTGCTATTTTGAGTCGTATTAATCACACACACCGAAAAGACTTTGTTCACCTTGTCAGACGCCTTGTCATCTATCTTGTCCTTGTGGCCTTGTGTGCTGAGATGGGCTCACACCTTCACTTGACATTGTTTCCTCACAGGAAAAAGTGTGAGCTTCTCATGTCACAATGACTAAAGGATCATTCATTGCTTGTGTATGTGAGTCAGTCTCGCAGAACTATTTGTGGAGCTTCTTTGTAAAAGTGTGCAACGGGATGTCACATCTGTACACCACAAAGGAATAAAAAAAAAAATGCTTACATGCTCAGCTTTGAAAGTTATTAATTTTAACAAGACATTATTTGTTTGTCTTTGTTTAGGAAGATGATAATCAAGATTATGGATTTTTTTTAAAGAGACTATATATGCTGGAAGATTCAAAAGTAGAAACAGTGCAACAAGAGGATTTAGTTGAGTCCCTCTCTTTTGTGGTTCTTCTTAACTCCAATGAGGATCTGGCAAGATTGATTTTTGCACCATCAGGAGGCACCTCTAAAAGATAGCGTGTCCCCGAAAGGGAACAGCATGGATGTGCTGGTGTAAATTAAGCATATTGAAAGCTGTGTCACGCTGGAGTTTGGCAGAATGGCCAGGTGCCGAGTGCATAGTGCCATCTTGTGATTGTACGTTGCAAAATACACTGTGAGCTCTAAAAGCAGAAGCATTTATATTTGTCTGGACTAGAGAATACTGAAGAGTTTTTTTTGTTGTTGTTGTTGTTTGTTTTGTTTTGTTTATTAATGCACTTCAAAGCTAATGCAGATCTCCATCAAATGACTGACCTTCATACACTTTAAACACTAAATGCAAGATAAAAAGTGGTTGTGATAAATAATATAATTAAAACACCTGAAAGATAACACATCATCATCAGTCAGTCTATGATGTCTTTGCATCGTCTACAGAGATCATCATGTAAGTGCTTTAACGACAGTTGCCTTCAGATGGCAGTGTTGTTCTCTACATTATCGCTCTTCACAGGGACGTGCAGAGGATTAAACGGCAAACAGCTGCCTGATGATAATCTGTAACACAACAGGAAGAGTAAAGTGAAACATTAGGACAGAACAAACATCTGAAGTGTCAGTTATATGGAAGTGAAGCCAGCCTGAACGTCTCTGTGTATATGAGAGTTTTCTCACAGCCTGAGAGTGCAACAGATGTAGTGCTATATGTAGAGAGTGCCTATGCCCTCAAACCTACTTTGTGGTTGCAGAAAACAGTGAAATGTATTTTGTAAATCAAATAAATAAATAAATGTGTCAATTCATTTATTTAATATTATTAATTAATGTATTAATGTGGCATAAACTAGTTATGCCCAGTTTATAACTACTTGTACAACAAAATGAGACAGCATTTCTGGAATCTTGTACAGATTTTTATTTTTTAATCATTGAATGATATTAAAGAAAATGCCAAATGTATATTGAAGAAAAGGTACAATCTTTTATTCCCAAATGCAAAAAATATATATATTTTGCACAACTTTACACTACCAGGACATGACAAAAACCAGCAGTAGATTTTTAAAACGTGCCATTGGTAAAACGAAAATGAAAAGATCAATTCTGTTCATGAATGATTTTGCCCAGTTTAATTTGGCTTCTTTTAGCCATTGCTAGATAAAAGGGCACTTCACTCATTCCCAAGGTAAATGATAGAGCTAGGCATTAAAGATAAGAAGGCAATGATATTCTTTTGTGTGAGGCTTAGTGTGTAATCCTAGCAGCAGTTTGGCATTGTAACAGCTTAAAGCAGAAAGTTGTGTAGTGGTTTTCTGACAGTTAAATATGTGGCATGGAGATACATGTGTGGTCTCTTTAATGAGGTTCAAACTGTTGCTCTGAAACTGGCCTGTACAGCGGGGTAGGGGTCACAGCAATGACTCTTTCAGCTAAACCTGCACAATATATTGAATTGCAGTTGTCACTGCAAAATTAATGTGTGCAATATTCCAATTCTTATTGCTTGGATGCAATAGATGGTAGTTTTATATTTCAAGTACAATGCATTTGTGGTCTGAATGCTGATTATCCAGCCAGTTCGTTGCCAGCTAATGATAGAGAAATGTAGGGACATCACAGTGGCAAAAATGAAGGAGAAAATTGAGGAGTGTGGTTTAATCACGACTACAAATATTTAACAGTAACTGTGTGATTTTCTAATATTTTTTCTTCTGCAGAGCCCCTTTCTTTTTCATGCTGCAGCTGGGGTGACATCAATAAATGCAGCTTATCAACACGCTCTCAACCACAGTTATGCACAGTGTCGTTTTCATTCATTCATTTGAAGTATGTACATATAATTATACAATTGTGTGTTTAAAAAAAATCTAAAAAGTTGAAAGTCGCCCAGCAGACTGAGTTACAGCATGCACTCTGCAATGTTTTTAGCAGCACAGACAGCGATTGCAGGCAAAGGCTGAAGACTTAATAATAATAAAAAATAAAATAAAAACATGGAGATTTATTTTCTAAATTGAGTATTTTCAACATATTCTGTGAATAAATGTGCATAAAGCTGCAGTAGGTAAATTTGATATAAAAATGCTGGTTATTTTTACACATACAACTGTCATTATGTTGTGTCAATATAGGCAAATAATCTGGAAAAAAATCAAGTCTTTCTCCCTTTGGTTCTACTGTCATCTCCAGAAATACGCCGCTCTAAGTCAGAAACAATCAATCAGAGCCGTAAGGAGGGTGTTAACGCTGTCAATCATCCTCCTGTATGTGCAAGCTCAAGCTTGCCGGTTTGCTGCAGCCGTGCTAATGGCGGAGAAACAACTTTCAAGAAAACTGTTTATCTGCCATCATTGGCGGCCATGCACATTCATGGCAGGCACTGTTGTGGGGAAGAAGCTTAGCATAACAGAGAGGATAGGGAAGGGTGTAAGCAGCGTGTACACAAGGGTTATTGACAGCGATAAAATCCTTCTCCTGACTCAGATTGGTTGTTTCTGACCAGGAGCTGCGTATTTCTGCAGATGACACTAACACAGTGAGGAATTTTTTCACATATTAACTGTCTCATACTAAACTGTCACAATATAGTGACAATTTTAATATATATATATATATATATATATATATATATATATATATATATATATATATATATATTACTACTGTAGTTTTAGGAGAACTTTAAGGTGACATTTGTGTTTATTATTCTTTTTATTTTGTTTCCCAAAGGTTGCTACAAATCTGAAAATGTTTATTGTTTATAAAGCATCATTCAATATTTTACACATGGGGCCAGAGTGGCCTATCAATAAATTTAAGTATTGAACATGTCCGCAGTTCATTTCAAAAAATTAAACTTACAAATGATTTTGATTCTGTTTTGTCAGTTGAATTATATCTACTTGTGACTTTTTGATTAGAAACTCACATATTATTTAAGTCAAAAAAGAAAATGTAACAATTATTTAGATTCAGTACACACAGAGAGATAAATCTCATATGTCTATGTAACTCTACAGAGGCAGGAACAAACTCTGAAATGATTTAATAGAAATTTTCAGCTTGTCTCTATTGTTAATAACTGGATACATCATTCTATGAACAGTCAACTTTTCAGTCATTTTTGTTGTTTACTCTCATCCTGTCAAGGACGGTTTACTAGACAAGTGTTAAATCAGGGATCTTCCTCATGATTGGGTAGACTATTATATGTCCAGAATATTTCTGTATTAAATATTAGTCATGGCTATTATGTATCACTGCAATAAAAACATCAGCTTTGAGTTTTCATCAGCTGCAAGCCAATGTAATATAAATTAACTGAAATTGAAGCTTAATGTGTTTTTTCAGTGTTTGTGTTGTGCTAAGGTGAGGGATATTGAGATTTCCCCACCTACACCTGACAATCTCTCATCACAAACTCTGATAAGAGTTTGCTTCCACCAAACTTTCTATAAGTATTCATGGATACACTACTGTGTTAACATTCAGATTCTCTACCAATGACTCTTTATAGCTTATTTTCTGTTTGGAAGCAGTCAGTAATTGACTGCTTTACCATGAATAACTAGGCCAACATGGCTACAACAATCCATTGCTACTTTATAAAATCCCTTTCTCATTAGTTTTATGTAACATTTTTATTTTCTGGGGAAAATCTGGAGTTTTCAAATCACCCCTTATTGAAATGGACAGAAATAAAAACTTCAGATATATCAGTCTGTGTGTAATGATTTATTTGAGTTTCACCTTTTGAGCTTAAATACTGAAACAAATTACATTTCCGATCATATTCTAATCCACGGTGATGCACCCGTATTTCCTACTATAATTTGACTATCGGACAGTGCTTGTAACATTCGTTTATGTTAAACGACCTGCACTGTAAACCTGTGACATATTGTCGGGGTTTACGCTCTTCACTGGGCTACTACGAGTTGGAGAGGAGACGCATGCGTACTGGGTAGAAGCACCCGGTCGGAGGAGAGGGGGAAAAAGCCTTATGTTCCATCGGATGTAATCAAAGCAGAGAATTCCCTCTTCTCGTGGTGCATACATGGTGAAATTGTAAGTACTGGGAGTAAGCAGTTGTATCTTTGCAGGTGGGATTTTATGGTCGGTGCGTTTAAGGTCGTTTTTTTTTTTTTTTTTTTTTTTTGTTAACGGCATGTCATTAACAGATCCAGGCAGTGTCTTTTCTGTGGTTGTCCAGGGCGATGAAGCGCTACGGTTCTTCATGATGGCACTTTCAATTGATGTGATGCGCGACTCACCAGTGGAGTGTTTTCATTATTATTATTATTATTATTATTATTATTATTATTATTATTATTATTATTATTATTATTATTATTATTATTATTATTATTATTATTATTTCTGATGTTAAATCAGTAAGGGGACACATAATCCCCTGTGGAGAACAGTGATTTAGTTGGAGTTTTCATGATTTATGCGTTCAGAGGATGCGACCACCCCCGCCCCCTCCGTTCCATTCTCTATATCGCTTTTGAGTCAAACCCTAGCGTACTGCTAGTTACTGCTAGTGCCAGCTTTGAAGTACACCCAATGCCTAATGCGTAAAAATGTACCATTTGGCAAGACGCACGACGTCTGAGGGCTGATGCCTGCTCGGGTAATCTGAGAAAAAAAAAGAAAAAAAGAAAGAAATGAACGACAAACCAAGCAAATGATAGTAATTTTTTTTTTAAAAAGAAAAAAAAACCGCGGGTCCATTTTAGAAATGGGTAAATGGTGTATTCATTGAAAAGGATGCGATAGAACGATGCTGAGATATAGATTTGCAAGCTGCGCTTTCAGCACCCCCACCCCCACTCGCCTCCCTTACACCAAAATCTTTAGACATATTTTAAGGCTTCGTGTCTTCCGCCAGGTAGTGTCCGGACGATGCCGTGTGTCGGAAGAGTCCGCTTTGTTACATAAATGATCTGACAGGATTTGGCAGAGTCTGACCCGGTGATGACACGTTTGTTAGAATCAGCTCACATTCCTGTCTGTCTATAGGCCTGCAAACCGATGGGATTCTTGTGCATAGGCCAGATATCCACACTCACAATTAGAACAGCAATTCCTCGTATAGCCTGCTTGATAACAGAAGCCTACATGGCCAGAGCCAGCCCAAGGCATAAGCGAAGTAAGAGGGTGCCCATGCCAGCAGGGGGCTCCCATGAGGAGAGATTTGAGACTCAGATAAATTCTCTGCAAAAATGGCACAACACACACACACACACACACACACACACACACACACACACACACACACACACACACACACACCACTCTACATCAATCATTATGTGATTTATAAACTTGTATTTGATGCCATAAGATCACGAGTCATGTGATCTTATAAATCAAAGTTGAGAGTTTGATCTGAAACTCTCAACTTTGATTTATCCTCTGAAGACTTTAGGCTCAACTTAAAATCAGGGTTTGGAACTCGAGTCTCATGAGCAATCTTTATCTCAGCTAATCATAGGTGAACACAAGCCTGTAAATGAAGGTGATTTTGGTAAATGATTAATGTTGTCCCCTCTGAGTTACCATAGTGTATACAAATGGCTGGTTCCCATGGTAACATTACACAGTATATCATGGGTGTCATTCTCAACAATGTTTTCCAGGCAAACGCAAAAATTGAAAAAAAAAAAAAAAAAAAAAGAAAGGGGGGGTGAGTTGACAACAGCTTCCATGCTATTCTTATTTTTAAATGTTACCATTTATGAATCATAAACAGAGCAGAGAACCAGTTAGAGATTTCTAGATGCATTATGCCAGGGCTAAGAAAAAGATTTAAAGAAGAAAATAACAAAAGTCATTTCCCCCTTCTGACAACATCAGTAGAATCAAACTGTCTTTCCTCAGAGTGTCCAGCAGTGCATGCCAGCACATGATTGAGTCAAATAATATCTGGTCTGCTGCATTTAGCTGGAAAGTCTCAGATTTGGACATTATATGTTTGATTTTAACCGTTGTTAAGGGAAGTTCTAACAGTAAGGTGTCGTCATCACGAAACTCTTCCCATTCCCACAGATTTCACTCTTCATAAACAATTAGAAGGGTGTTTATGAAGAGTGTCTCTTTCTACTTTAGTTTTCCTTTCAACGGGTTGCCAAAAAAATGGATTGACACTACCATCTTCTCTACTGTCACATTGCAGCATTACACCCAGTGCTGCCCTTGCTACACTTGTTACACTGGAACTGATTTCCATCACACTAATGCATTGCAGGCCAAGAGCTTTTCTTGCGAGATAAAATCTCAGTTACATACTATTCCTGACATCAACACTCCAAACCCTTCACCCTCTCTCTCTCTCTCTCCCCCCCCCACTCTCCGCTGTCTGTAGCCCATGGGATCAGAGCGGATGGAGATGCGAAAGAGGCAGATGTCGGTGCAGCAGGAGTCGGCAGCGGGGGGAACTGCACCGGCCCAGCAGGACCAGCCGAGCCAGGCCAACCCGCGGGGCTCCAACGCGTGTTGCTTCTGCTGGTGCTGCTGCTGTAGCTGCTCCTGGTAGGTCTTCCACAAACCGAGAACCCGATTGCTGAGGTGCAGCATGGCCGACATCGTCGCACGCAAGACGCCCGCCGCTTGAGCTCGAGTGTCTCAAAAGCAGGCGTCAGCTTCTGTCTTACACTCTTGACAGATTTGCATGTGATCCGTGGATGTCGCTTCAGCAGCAGCCGCCTCATTACATTCAGGAAAGCCTGAACATCATTTTCATATGCATGTCTGTGTAAGCGCTTCGCTTGTCGGCAACGCTGCATTCAAAGTGATGCATTTGAATCAGTCAAAATTAGAAGGAATATAAATGATTAACTAATGCTCATATTTTATTCAATTTCTCGAACTACTTTTACAATTTTAACATTTAGACCTACAGTAAAAAACAAAGCTGTACTAGTTTCTCATTTGTTAAACACCTAATTGCATTAACAAGACGTCAGTCCTGATGAAAGTAATAATTTATTACAATCTTATGAATGGCTACTTATCTGATACTCACGATAACAAGATATCAATTTTGAGCATACAACATTTGACATAATTATGAATATATGCCGCTTAATGACAAAAATAATTTTGTAATGCTATTTTGTTGGTGAAAAAAGCCAACTGTTGGCAGGATTGTTACTGATTTTGGCCATTTAATTGTGCATTCGGACTGCTCGTTTTGGGTGTTGGATGCTTATTCAGCCCCAAAGTTATAACTTATTGCCGATTTTCTGAAATACCCATATGGTCGAAATGATCTATACAGTTTCAAGTACTTAAATCCTCGCAAATTATTTGTGAAATGCCTTTCTGCATCGTGGTGACTAGATGTTAGACCACTTATCTTAGAAATAACACGGTTCATTTTTATTGGCTGGTTTTCTGGCTCAAACCCAGCTTCTAAGCATAGTTCATACATTTTTAATATGTCTGAGGTCAGGCCCATTCCAGAAGCTTAATGTCAGCCCGTTTTATATGTCTTAGTTTTAATGGGTATTCAAACACTCATGTAAATTGATTGTTCAAACACCCAATTGTTTTCAAGTTTCAAGTACTCCCTCAAAAGTCAGGATCAACAACAGAAGCCACCAAAACTTGGGTCTATTATAAACCAGAAGCTGATAGTAGTTTCACTGTCCACAGTGAACAGAACTTTAAATGAAATGAGAGGATAACAGAAAAAAGAAAATAGCTGAGCCAACTTAATTGAGTTGCTTCAGTTGGTAACAAGTAATTCAGTTAAGTTTATCCAAATTAATTTATTAAGCTTGTTTAACTTGACAAATTTAAGTCAGTCTTACTCAAATCATTTAGTTTACTTCAAATAAAGACGTACACTAATAAAGGATCTTCTGGGTTCAGGCTGCCTTCATTTGATAGTAGTTCGACAAGAAAGTGGGTTATGAAAGAGGGGAAAGACACGTGGCAAAGTCGTCAGGCCAGGAATTGAACCTGCAACCCTTACGTGGGTTGTGCACTACCTCTGCTCCTCCACAGCACCATGGTTGGTACAGGATCTGTCCCTGGGGAAGCTTGTGTTATGACATCAGATGTAGGATACGAACGTGGCATTGAACTTAATTGTTTCCAAGTAAAGTCAAAGTAAAAAGTTCCTTTAAGTTAAAATGTGTAACTTTTAAGTCAATTCAACACGAAAAAGTGTTGAGAACTTTCCGGCAAGTTCTCATCACTAAAGCAAAAGAATTAAGTGAGATTAATGTAAATAAGTCCATTACACGAACTACAGCCCAAATACACTTTTTTTTTTACAGTGGTGTTGACCAAGAAGGAAGCATCTGCTTTGAAACAGTTTCATTTGAACTTGAACTAAAAATGCAGCTTCTCGCATGGAGAAGCCAGAACCTTTATACTGTAGATGTTACCGTAGTGATTAATGAATACACTGACTTAAATAATTGTGGTCATTCGTACCACGTAATTACAAAGTTAGATCCATGACCACATTTGTGAAATGAGTGCGTCTTGCCAAGGTGTTTCTCTCTGTTCTCAACAGGAATGAAGACAGGGATGAACGGAATCGAAAGGCATCATATGACGTCAAGGAAGGGACCTCAGACTGTGAAGACTGGTGAGCTAAAATCCCTACACAACAATGCCTGACAAATAACACAGACTTCTACTCCATCTGACGTTAAAGAGACTTGCTCCAATGTTCTCATGTTCTGTGCAGCCCAAACCCCACGCTGGAGGAGGTGCGCACGTGGGGGCAGTCGTTTGATAAGCTGATGTGCTGTCCAGCTGGGAGGAACTCTTTCCGGCAATTTCTCCGCACCGAGTTCAGCGAGGAGAACATGCTGTTCTGGCTCGCATGTGAGGAGTTCAGCAAAGAGACCAATAAAAGTGTGATCGAGGAGAAGGCCCGGCTCATCTACGAGGACTACATCTCCATTCTCTCGCCGAAAGAGGTGTGGAACCTTTATTGATTTATATTTTGGGAAAATAGAGTTTCCTTGATGGGTGAAACCTTGTGATGTCTGAGTTCAATGAGTATGTCGATGCCACTTTCATGTTCTTGTGATGAAGCCTCACACACTTAGCTGTGCACAAAGTTTAGCTCTACACAGGGGGTAATAAAGTCCATCATGTCTGTATTCAAGAGTGTGTTTCATTGAACTCTTACTTTTACTTTAATTCAACAGATGATCTAAAGTTTTTGTCAGACCTACAGTAGCTAAACATGCCGTACTAAAAATGCCAACTTCTAAAAATAGGAATGAGAGGTAAATGTGATGGGCCATTTTATATGATACGTAGGTGGAACCATTTAGCTCTCATAGGCAACTTATGAACAAATGAACATAAGTTTAGATATAGTTTTTGGGTTTTGAGAAGCAGAGTTATGTAGATATGTGTGTATATGGAGTTTAAACTCCAGCTGTGCCAGACTGACAGATTACATGGTAAAAAAAAAAATCATATTGTCTTTGCATCATCAATGCATTCACACAGCAAGAAAATGCAACACAAATCAGATTTTTTTTTTGTTTTTTTTGCCCGTATGCTATGCGACCCATCCAAATATCAAGCTGAACGTGGCACTTCTGATCTTTTCACCCTGCAAAAAATCTGATTTGTGTCAAAGTTGGAATTGAGTATCAAGACCTGTTGTGTGAACGTATAGCCTAGAGACAACATGTTTACTGCACATGTGCTCCACTGCTGCACTATTTCTCCAAGTTCTGCACAAATACAAGGACCAGTTATTAGAAGGAAATAATCTCATGCAACCCAAGGACCCTACGTTTTCAAGTCTTGATAAGAAAGCTAAAAATCCAATTTTTCACATCCCTGTTGCAGAAACAGAAAACCTTCTGTCCTTCCTGATTGTTGTGTTTTCTTAACTTCCAGGTGAGTCTTGACTCTCGAGTGCGTGAGGCGATTAACAGGAACATGCCGGAGCCCAACTTGCACACGTTTGACGATGCCCAGTTGCAGATCTACACGCTAATGCAAAGAGACTCGTATCCCCGCTACTTGAACTCCCTAGCGTACAAAAACCTGCTCAAACCTCTGTCAGAGCAGTCCCCCGAATCTTAGGGTGGCAACGACAACCTGTGATCTTTTAATCCTCTTTGCCCTTTCTTAGTCCTTCAATCCCCCCCACAACCCACCCGACCCAAACCCCGAGTTTATGAAAAAAAAAAAAAGTTTTCTTCTTTGTATGTTCAGTGTAGGATTACATGAGCCAGGCCTCGGGCCCCCGGCCCCGGCCCCTCCCAGGGATCTCAGCGATATTGTGATCTGCACCTGACCGAAGACAACTCAGGTCTGAAAAACCTCCCGAGGGCTCGACATCACATGTACTGCTACAGATCAACATAGCAAAACACTCCAAAGGAATATGAATAACACTTTAATCCTGTTTCTTTTTCCTTCTTTTTTTTTTTTGATAGAAATATTCTATTTTATTTGTGTTCAAAGTTTTTTATGGTCCGTTTTTTTTTTTGTATGATTGTTTTTGAGGAAAATGATTCCTATTGTAGACTATCTATACATATATACATATATATTTATGAGTTTGTAAATAGTTCAAATGAAATTGTGGGTATTTTATGTGGAAACGCCTGGTTCTATTTACTGCGTATGAAAATCAAAGCTCAAGTCAAAGCTGCACATTAGCTTGACTTGCTGGCAGCTTTGTGGGGTACTGTTTAATTTTTTTTTTATTCTTATTTATTTCACTTCGTTTTGTTACCTAACCTCACACTTCAGTATCTGTGGCAGCGACTTGGCAACTCCAGTTCATGCACAACCTGTGTGTGGTTTAAAAGAAATGTGTGTATGGTTACCAGAGAAGTAACAGGGTGCAATAAATGAAAGTCAGTAATGGTGAAGAGTGTTTTAACCTTTATCAATTGCCAGCATAAGACAATGTTGTTGTTTTTCTAATGCTAGTGGGACTCTTTGCACAAATCATAGGTTTATCAGAGATTTATTGGTGTGTGATTCTAAGCTGAGTAGATTTTTACCAGAGAAAGTATTTTATTTAATATTGCGACATGTCAAGAAAAATTCAAATTATATTTAATTATTTTGATGGAGTAAATAACACAAAAAAATCAAGACATTTTATTCAAGCTATTTTATGGGTCTGTAATTTTTCAACAACTTTCCAAGGTTTTCCTGATAGTAGCTATATTCTTTCCGTTAATAAAAGATAATTTGTTTTAGTTATGCAAGTTGTGCTCCAGTTCTGCCCAGCATTGTTACCCTGATGCCCATTCCTCTAAACATCTTTCACCAGAATATTTCATATCAGGGAGCCATGCAGTATTATGCTCATACTTTATTGATCAACACCTAACCGCACCACAGTGATGTAGCTGTCAAAATGGTATTATGATGCATTCACACACCATTAAAACTCTTAAGTTCATCTTCAGTCAGTTTACTCCCTGTTTCTGTTTACCACCACAGAACTCACTTAAGTTTGATGCGCAGAATAAGTCCATTTTCTGCCTCACCCATAAACAGCCAAACATCCATTAGACATTTTTTTTTTTTTAAAGTTTGTTGTTTTGTTTTGTCCAGAGGAAGAACCAGTAATCTGTGGACAGACATGTAGAGTGACAACTTCAAAACTGGTGCCATTTCAGATGCACTGTCATCATTTATACAAACCCATTGCAGTGTGAGGTCATGAGTGCCAACGTCGACACTCACATGTGAGTCCATGTGATTTTGAGATTCCTAAATATAAAAAGTTAAAGTTGTTTTTCAGATTTCATTTGATGTGTTAACCGATGAGATGCACCAGGTGCCCTCCGAATGCGCATTGCTCTTGAGTTATGCTAGCAAGGTACATCCACGGTTTGGGAAATTTGTTTGGGAACTTCTGTTCACAAACAAGAGATTCCTCTAGCGAGCTTCAGTATAACATCTAAACATGTCCTGAACACAGTCGGTTTATGCTGTTTATTAACTGGTTAAGTGAAACCAATTACATCATTTTCATTAGCAATAACTAAACTTTAACGTTTGTCCAAAGAACATGCTGGAAAGTCATGAGAAATTGCAGACCTACGGATACAACATCACATATGAGATTTATCATAAAAAAAATCATATATTTAAAAATGGATAAGAAATATTATGGTCCGAGGATCTTGTCAGGTTAGCAGAAACACCAAAGCTATGATGTAAGATGTGTTCACGTGTTTAAAGAGAGTGTTGAGTAAAATTGGAGAACCTGGTCCGGGAAAAATTGGAGTTGCCAAGTGTTTAACTAGTTTTATTTAAATTACTTTGTTGCCTCACATTGTGTCACTCGAAGACAAGATCCTCTCATGGGGAAGTGCCTTGACATTCAGTTTTCTGACATCTTTCTCATGGGCAACAGTTGTTCGCTGACTCGCTCCGAAAGGTCGTTCACTGGAGCACGACTCCAGTTTTACCGGAAATTGTCCCTCTCACTGGCCAAAATATCTCACGTGTTTGGTCTCGATTCCTCAATTGTGAGCACGTCGGTGGAAGGTGGTAGGAGAAGCAGCGCTGGAGACAGAGATCGCTGTGACCGGGCGTGAGGAGTCGGAGCTTCTCGCCAACCTGTGTGCTTCATGGTGGCTCTTGTCTTAGAGTTAACTCAGACTCACTACATATGATGTGCAATTTGAGCTGATGGGTTAAACTGCGCAGATCCAACCTCAAAACACAATCTAAGCCAATGGTTTGGCGTGATGCCTATAAATGATGTTTCTTCTGTTTACTACTATATGAAATGTGTTATTTTGCGCAGAGTTTACTTATGAAGACATTTTTTCAAAAAAAAAAAAAAAAAAAATAATGTAAATGTTTACAGTATGCTTTAGGGTTTTATTTTTGTTTGTTTGTTTGTTTTTCTGCTACTCTCCAAGAAAAAAAAAACTGACTTGTGGGCATTTCGATTGAGATAAAATAAAGCACAATAATTTTACTCATTCTTGAGTGATTTCATCAATGAATCTTGAGTTAAATAATAATTGTGAAACTTATTATGTTCATTCCTAATAGCAGTTTTCAGCCTAGAGATTGCAAGGCTAAGATTGCAACAGATGTTTTTTTTTTTCTTTTCTTTTCTTATTCTTCATAAGCAGCACAATATTTCTACATTATTCTGTTTTCATAAAATAATAATTATTATTTAGCCCCTAATCAAAATGTATGCACAGCACATATTTAATGGTCTGCACAAAGGCCTTCAGAGACTTCTTGTATTAAATTTGAATTATTTTGGATTATGTCCACAAAAATACCAAAACATTTCCGACTTCAATTCTCCTGCATCATATCACACACAGTTACACGTCACATACAGATTTCAATGTCACTCATCACCTCATAATTTTAACTTTCTCTAGATGCATTACTGTACGTGTAATAACTGTGGAATACACTGTACGTGTAATAACGTGTAATAACGTAGTTATTACTGTACGTGTAAGAACTTCTTTGTTATTACACGTACACATTTGTAGAATATGGAACAAATCGCGTACCGTTTCGGTTCAATAAGGAACGCTACATTTAACAGTCAAATACGGGACGGGTTGCAACCCTAGTGGAAATAACTGTCACATATGAGACTTCTTGTGCATCAACACCACTGCCTTTGAATCAGACCTGGCCTATGTGCTGCAGTCCAGATCTCAGTATCACATCAATGCAGACGAGTCATTTGTCATTTACAATAAGTCTCTGAATAAATTTTGTTTTTGTTTTTTAAGATCAAAATAAGTCATAAATTCAGACAAGTTTTCAGTTTTCACTCCAGAATAATAAACTTTTAAAAATCTAATCAACATTTACTAATATGTCATATTTCAAATGAGCCCTGCACTTGTTGATATGACTCTTACTTGCTCATTTTTCTGTTATTTTATTTAAAAATTCTGTAAATATTGACCTGCCATGGTGAGATATTTTTTTTATGTTTCAAATGTAATTTGCACACAAGAGTACAATTACTTCTGTTTAACCGTTAGAAAAAAAGTTAGTGTTAAAAAAGTGAAGTTAAGTGAATATTCAATTGCATATGATATGCATGTTTCAAATGAACCAAAAGACATGCTTAAGATCGCTGAAATTAAAATAAAAAAGCAAATGTAAAACACAGAATGGCTTGCTGAAATGTGTTTAAATATATTGTGGTTCTATGTAAAGAACGTCTGCCAAGGTCGGCCCCCCTACATTTTTAACACACCGAATCTGGCCCCCTTTGCAAAACGTTTGAACACCCCTGATCTATAGGCTGTAGGACAGTAGCTTTCAAAAACTAAAATCGGACACATCTGGTTTAAATCACAACAATAGCCTTATTAAAGTTCGATCAAAAATCAATGTAAGATTGTTGTTTGACAAAAATTTCAGTCTGTAATGTCCACGTCACAGTTATGTACTCAGGTTTCTCTAATCTTAAAAAGTTCAAAAGGGAAAAGTACAAGGCGCATAAACACTTCTAAAATATGTGCTATGTGTAACTCTAACCATAAATGCTCTTTATTGTAACATATTACTGGTCTGGGTTCAGCATGGCCTGCAGAAAGGCAGCAAAGCAGCTCATCAGCACAGAGTGTTTGCACCTGGCAATTACAAAAGCTCCATGAAAGGGGGAACAATTGTGTTTTTCCTGATCCAAACAATGACATTATCCTGTCTCTAGACAGATTAATAATATGCATACATCTGCATTCACTTTGAAGTGATGAATATTCTACCAATTACAAAAATGTACTCCCACACACTCGTACAGGATAGTGCGTCCGCTCAGATACTCACAGGCATTATAGCGATAGTAAAGGTTCGCTAAAGGTTCGTAGACTGTGGAGCATAATGAAAGACGAGTAATTAAAATAACTTCTTTTTAATCAAATGGATTACACTTTATTGGGGAATTAAATAAAACAATACAATGCTGTGCCGGGAAAGCAAAAAAAAAAAAAAAACCCAAAAAAAAAAAAACAATATTATCCAAAGTGTTAAAACTACATATAAAAACGCAGATAAAAGAGAATGACACAAGATTCATGGCATATATCTGACAGCGAGAAACAACTAATAACAACAGTAAGAGATTTGGAGAGAGGGGCCTTAGGGGACGTGACAATAAGCTCAATCTATGACCATGATATTTACTCAAACGGTAACCGTAGTGGCATCTTGGATGTTGAGTACAACGCAACCACAGAATACAAAGCTCCGCTCTGCTGCAGGCAGACAGAACCTGGTCCGGGAATTTTGCTACTTGTCGGGAGTGCCGTGGATGACGCCAGCGGATTCAGCAAAACTGGAAGAGGACAAGAAGATCCGTTGAGAAACATCACCGATTTTACCAACAACTGCTGTTAACAGCAGCAACTTGCTTTAATGTGCTTTAAGGAAGTCACTTGGAAATGCAAGATTTTGGAAATACAATCAAGTCATTTTAATAAATTTACAAAAAGTTAAACTTTGGTTATTCTCCAGGTTGTTAGTTGTAAGGTTCTGTGGTGTGTTTGCAGTCTTTTGTGATTCTTTAGTTTGTCCTTGCTGTGGCCTGTCCACCTTATTTGTTATATAGAACATGACATGGTCTTTCAGATACTATTAAGTTGTTTTTTGTGGTTTTTTTTTTTTTTTAAGTTGACCTTATGAGTTTTACATGATACTTTCTATACATTTGAACCTTTCACAGTGGGTCTTAATAGCTCTGGCTACAAATGGCAAAGAACTAGCTTATGTTTTTAAAATGTACTGTGTAGATATAATAAACAAGTGTTTCATGGAATAGTTGCATTAAATTTCCACAACAGAATGACACTAAAAACACCAGTAATATTTTTCTTTCTATTTTTCTTGTCTTTAGGTTGAACAGTGGGATTTTTTATTTTTTTAGGCAGAATTTAAAACGGCTATTTCTTCAAATTTTGACGATTATGTTTTAAGACAATGAAAACCAAAATGTTGTATCTCAGAAAACTAGAGAGAAAATCATAGCATAGACATAAAAAGTTGTGTGGAAGGAAGAAGTGTGGTAGGAGAAGGTGCACCAACAACGGGGATAACTGCAGCCTTTGAGTGGACCGTCCAGTAAAATCCATGCAAGAATTTGGAGGAGCTTCACGAGTACCAAGAAAGGGAGCAAAAGCTAGTTCAATGACCACAGTGTTACTCTGCTTGATTGACCAGCAAAACTTGCCTGATCAGAACCACTGGGGGGATTTTTTAAGAGGAAGATGACAGAATGGCAAGTTATCTTCAAACAATGAAGATGACCCGAAGGCCGCTGTCAAAGCAACAGCAGAGCCACAGGCTGATCACCTCCATGTGACGCTGCATTGATGCAGTAATTCATGCAACAGGAAACCCAACAAGGTTTTAGGTACAAAGAAATAAATATGTACGCATGATATTTCTCCTTTTTTTATTAAGCTTATGCACTGAATTCCAGTTTTCACTACGTGTAAGTTGTAAGAACTATGATATGCAAGTTTCACTTTCTAAAATAAATGACAAAAAATATAAAACTTTTTCATGATATTCACATTTTTTTAGATTACCTGTCGGAACAGAAAACAACACAAGATGTAAATCAAGCCCAATTATTTTGTGTGGACCGATCATTGAAGATCCCTTACCCTACTGGAGAAATCCCCATGTTGTTCTGAGGTGAAAGTGTCTAAACTAACCGTGAGATTTCTTTCAGAATGACAAGAACGAATGAATGCAGAGCAAAAAACAAAACTGCACGAGCTCAAAACCGTAATTCAGAGTCAGAGGGAGCCGCAAATGCTAATAGCCTTCAAAGATTAGACCAGGAAAAACTAATTCATTTGCATACCTTCCATCTATTTCCACACTGCTGGCAGAAGACAAACGTGGTCATCGGTTCATCAGCACTTCGAGTTTGAACCTAGAAGTCATTCAAGAAAATTGACACAACTTACTACCAAATATTGTACTTTTAAAACCCCCCTGATTATTCATTCAGAGTAATAAATCAAATAATACAAGTAAACACACGTAAATATACTTGCTAAAGTTTACAATACTGCAAATGGATGCATTGTAACTGGAAATTTTCAAATTAAATTTTGCCTTCTGTTTCATCACAACATAAATAAAGGCCTTTTCAGAGTTCATCTCTACCTGTGTGTAGGTGCAGTTCTTCCCCTTGCATTTGCCACAGGTGAATAAATCAGTCTGAGTGCCGCCGGTGGTGGCCATCTGGTGGTCCCTGACAGCTTCTTTGGTCAAATTCTTCCTCATTTCCTTCAGCTCATCACTGGCCATTTCCTAAACAATGACAGGAGAAAAAAACAAACAAACTTTTAAATATATGTTGTGATTTCTGGTCGTTCCAATATTAACAACACAGTTAGCACCGTCAACAGACACCGTACCTCTGCGGTCATCTTGGCCATCCGCTCCGGGGTTACACTCCCGCAGAGCACGGTCCTCCGTAAATTGGGATTTTTCATGTCTTTTAGATTCGAGATCCGGCTCCGCACACGGTTCTTATATTTCATGTCTGTGTTCTTAAACTCTTGGAAGATATGTGGGAGCAGGTCAAGGAATTATATTTTGAAGAGGTGGAATTTTCTTTACCTCAGAACAAAACAAAAAGGCCAAAAATGAAAAGAGTTATTGAAAATTGTTGAACTCTGTTTTCTTTTCTTAACAGAATAAATATGAAGTGATTCACTGAGTTTGCCACTGAAATGTGTGTCTAAAAAAAAAAAAAAGTCATAACACTATTCCAAAATATAGACAAACACATAACGAATGAATCCCTGGAACTGAGCTTCAAGTAAAGAGAAAATGTAAAGGATATATTCTTCAATCTGTGCGCCGAGCTCCTCACAATCAGCACCGATGGCGATATGATCCTCTGAAAATGATCAAACATAGTTAACAGACATAAACCAGCAAAAAGTAACCAAACAACATGGGTTGGTGTGCAGTGTTGGCTTATACCTCCAGTCTGCAGAGCACTGGCCAGCATCTCTCTGCACTTGAGCCGGATGGAGTCGGAGGTGGTTGGGGCGCGAGGAGAGGCGGTGGTAAACGTGTTGGAAGCGACTTCAGAAGTTTCGCTTTTGCTGCTGGAATTACTGCTGGAGCTGCTGCAGACGAGAGGAGGAAAGCTGGACATCAACGGAGGCAACAAAGCACTGCGACAAAAATAAGAGAAAGTAAAAGGAAATAAAAACATTCAAAGAATGTTTCTCCTACCTCTCCTCCTTAGGCTCTGGGCTTCCCTGCGATGGAGAGACGACGGGTGTTGTTTGTTCTTTTCGCTTCTCATCTGGAGCTTTATCTCCACCTCCAGGCTCATCTAGAGTAAATTATCCAAGTTTGGAAAATATGAATCTCAAGTTGATTTGATTAAAAGATACAGAATTCATATTATTGAACAAGGAGTTGACAGCTTCTAAATATAGAACCTGGAAATTCCACAAATCAATCTAAAAATATAATCATGACTTATTGCTTAAATGTAACAATGATAAATTGACACAGAAAACAAATACATAAATCAGATCTTGCATACTGAACAAGTGAGCTTAAACATGCATATCTAAATATACCTACAAATTTTTACCGATCAATTTGACATTTAACTATGTCATTAATAAATTACTGACATGTTTAAATAATTCTGGATACATTTGTTTGTGCCTTTCAACATTTAATTATGATCTGTATACGTAATTTATTTATTACATGTTGGCACCTGCACTACACCAAGTAATTTGCTAAATTTGCAGATCAATTTATTTTCCAGCAGTAAAAAATTGTGAAGCTCACAACTGTCGTATGTGGAGCTCATTGGTAATGATATCACACTGGACATTCTCTTTTTTTTTTTTATTTATGTATTTTTATTTTTTACAATCATTCTTATCAGATCAGCAGAAAACATCAACAATAAAAATTACCCAAAAGCTTCTTCCAGGATTTGATCAAGGACTTGGCGAGAGATGTCACTTCCTCATCTGTGCTTTGCTTGCGGATCGCATTAACAGACATTCCGATTCTGGTGGACTGTTGGGGAAAAAAAAAAAAAAAAAAATTAGACAAAAACACTGCATGAATCCACAGAAAATAAAATATGCATTAAAAACAAACAAAACAAAAAAAAAGGCGTACCTGGAGCAGCTCCAGAGTCATTGGTACACTGCGCAGCTCTTTCAAGAGATCCAATGCCCCAGCCTGCGGAGAAAAGGAGACGAGAGACATTTCTAGTAAACTCCATTTGAGTAAAAGAGACACTAAACTATGGGCTATAAAAATTTGATTTCCTGACTTATCTGTGCCTATTTTAAGTCAATTTGAAGCAAACAAACATTACTTTTAATCGTATATTGTGGCAACTGTTTCGACAAGGTGTGACTCTGTGTAGAGTTTGGCATAAAGCACTCGGAGGTTAGTATGTTGTTTCATGCTAAGCACATTGTAGCTTAACTGTTAGTATGTCACAACAAAGATTTATGAAACCGACTCTTTTAGAGTAGGGAGATGTCTCATAACAACAGCTGGTATCATTCAAAATGTTAGAAATGTTTGCCATTAGCAATTCCTACTTTAGCACTGGTAAAAATGACTCAAAGCTGTATAACAAAAAAGAGATAATGCTTGAATAAACTTATTGATATTAAATAAATTTAACGTGTGATTTTCTTAAACATAACAGGGTTAAATACATGATTGATTTTGAATAAGTTACTATTTTTTACTAAATGTTATTTTTCTTATGGTTTTTAATGTGTGTGCATAATTATGAGTGAACGCTATTAATAAAAGTTATATTAATATTCTATATAGTTTAAATAAAAACTTCAACAGTGATATTAAAATAATACAAACAAATGTCATTGAAAGAAATCACACTTCAGCAACTGTACTGATGGCAGGGTAAAGTTTACATTTTATTTTCAAGTCCCCCTGACGGATACATTATTGTGTATTAAATGTTATATTAGTCTCAATACAAAAATTCGTTTGTAAGAGTCCCTTTGGCTTAAAAGATAAAAGCTGGAGCTGCTCAACATAAAATAATGTAAAAATCAGACAAATTGGGTCCAGTGAAGTTTACAACATACAAAAAAATAAATAAAAATATATAAACAAACTTTGGGATAATGTGTTTTGAATAGCAAGGGCCTGTTAATTGAATGCCTGTTCTATCACCAACTAAAGCTGCAAAAACAAAACAAAGAACTAAAGTTTCCTCATCCTTAACTTTAGTTTCAGGGCTAATGCTTTTGATAATCCCTTTACATTACAATTTGGGCTCAACCCGAGGATTCATTTTAAGAGTTAATAAGCATTGTTGTCAGACTTTAGAGTAATCAGTGTAGTAAATGTTCACATATTAATCTATAATTGAATTAACAGCTTGTTACAGCTTTAGAAATGCTCATAACACACAGTAGTAATATTGCATGGATAGTTGTTTGGCGGCTACATATTGAGTGTCCAAGGCGAACTGGAGAAGCTAATTCACACCGTATCAAATGCATATGACTTCTACATGAATGATATTATCTCATCTTATGCTGTGTTGTCAAATGAACAATAACTTTTGAATCATTTATTTATTTTTATTCACGCTCATCAACCTTACAATGCTCCTTAGGCTGCTAACTGCTAACTTTTTAGCAGCACAAATAAACAGACTGACAGCAAACAACAACTTGTTTTTGTCGGCAAACGGGTTAGTTCCAAACTTTATGAATATTAGCTGTGAGTCTTTATGCTGGAGATAGGTGTGAGCAAATTCGCGGAATAAATAACTAGTATTTGCATGAGAAATGTTCTTATTGAGTGAACTTGCTAGAAGCTAAATTAGCCGCTGTTGAGCTCCATCGTATCCCATTAGCGTCCATGCTAGCATGGACGGCTAACAGCGTTCATCTCTCTGAGAACATCTCACCCCGTTTTTCTTCTGCGCCATTTTATCCATCTTTTTAGCGATTCTGATAATCTCCTCTTCCTCCTTCTTCCCCATCTTGATTTATCTGACAGAACGGGACAAAAAAGGCGCAAGCGAAAAAGAAAATACGGGACAAAAAGACCACGCCAGTGAGGAAAAAGCGGTAGCGGCGGAGGCGGCAGCGTCAACTTGGCGGACCGGGACCACACAGCGACTGCCCCCGTTGTGTAGCAGACCTGACTAGAAGATGCCCGCTTGTAAGTTCTAAAGTGGAGTTAATCGAGCCAGAACAGAAAAATGGATCATTTCGCCGGTTGCTATAATAAAAACACTGAACCAGAAAACATCTTTTATTTATTTTGTATCACATTACTTTAATTTCCATAAACACTTCAAAAATGTGTTTCTTTCTACTACCAATAACAATTTCAGCATTTTTTCAGTAATGTACGGAATGCCTTCAGATGGCGCCAAAGCGTAACTTTTTGACACTTGATTAGTTGAGATTTATTTAAATCTTGCTCACTTTTAAAAAGTATTATTTAACCAATTTCTCCTTATCAAAAACCAGCAACTGTACACACAAACTAAATTAATATATTGACACATTCGTACATATTTCTGGGAAAACCCCCCAAATATTTAGGAACATTGTGTGTAGTTGTACTTGAGTCAGCTTGGTAAATGACCAAAGATTGTAAGGGGACTTTAGTAGAATTTGATTTTGGTCCCTACTTTTAACTAAGCCATAATTACACTAATGCTATCCCTTAAATTGTCCAAGATTGTTTTTTTTTTGTTGTTGTTGTTGTTTGTTTGTTTTCAGTTTTCAGCTGTTTTGCATTTAAAACTCCTAAATTTAATGGTAGAAAGAGAATTGTACAGTAATGTTTGTGCCATTAGTTTAAAATTAGTTTAAAATTGTTGCGATCAGAAATTAATTGAGGGGTTTTTTTAACAAATAAACTTTGTAATGTCATTTAAAAGGATCACTCTTTCATATTTATTATGTTGTTGCTATTTTTCTCCCTTTAATGATTCTAATAATCCTTAGAATATTTTTTTTTAAAATCCAGTCAGATGATTCTGTAATTAGGAGTGGGAGAACCTTTCCAAATCAACCAGGTTTGTAAAGCTAATGGTTGTGAAGTGTTTGTTATGACAAGCAATGAGTCATTTGCATCACTGTGGAAAGAATTTGGCCTACTCTTTCCAGAATTGGCTTACTCAATCATACTGTAGGATTTTCAAAAATGATCTGATTGTTTATAGTCATATCACAGCATGTCACTCAGATCAGAGTGCAGACTTTGACTAGATTACTCCAAAACCTTGTTGTTGTTTTTTTGAGCCATTCAGAGGTGGACTTATTGGTGTGCTTTGGATCAATGTTTTGCTGCATACCTCAACAATTATTGATTTAACAAGGCATTTTTCTAATAGTGACAGGACTATTTGGACATCTTTCTGTTGCTAGTCAATGAAATCCTAATTTGATAGCTGCTTATTAGTCATTATTGTCATTAAAATTTGTTTGATAAATCATCTAAGACTTTTAAGTGTGGTAAGAGTAAAATCACAACATACTTTTTTTTTAGATCACACACTTTTTGTGCACAAAAAGGCAAAAGTACAAATACATATAATTGGTGGTTTGACTGTATACACATACTCTAATGTATATTGTGGCTTGTATTGGCTATTAGCTTGGACCACTCTCACGAGCAGTTCCCACCTTTCAGGACGCTGCACATGTTGGTGGGATTTACCAGCAGATTATGCTCAGTTAGGAATAGATGGGAATTGGCACAAGGCCTGTTACCTGAAAAACAGTGACACAGCGCTCAGTTGTTGATACAAATAGGTCCATTCAATTCAAAGGCAAAGTCTAAAAATGCAAATCTGTTAAAAAATATTTACATAACTTACTGTGAGGGGGGGAGGGCACAGATTGTGTATTTTATAATCTGAAAATATACATTATTTTCTGATCTTATATTTCAGTGTCAACATACTTCCATGATCACAGGTACTAATACAGATACATTGTTTGTCCTGAGGTCTGATTGTGGAATTGCCAGGTAAAACTACTGCTTAAAGACTTTATTCTGCCACCTGCTGTCAGCAGGTGCACAAAACCTTCAAACTAATCCCTATTAGGCCTAGACCTCACAAATCTGATTATGGTGGCCGCCTGCAAATTCAGACCAGTTCAAGATATCTGTTGACAGCAGTATTGCCATCATTTGAACCAGAAAATGTAATTAGTTTAAAGAACAATAAAATGTTTTCTCAATTTGGCTATTATGTTTTTTTCTTTACAAGCATGTAAATTCCATATTTACTTTCTTGTTGGCTTTGAGCACAAACAATATATACAACATTTGAAACTGATTTCTCAGACAACTATAAAAATGTGTTTAAATATTAATAATAACACGTTACATTGTCCCAAACTTGCAAGAAATAAGTAGTTAATGTTTTGAAATTCAATATGAGTAAAAGGTGTTATTTCCTTTTTCATTATATTTCCTCCATATATATATAATTCCTCAACCTTAGATGCTGATTAAGTGTTAGCAAAGATTAAGCAAATTGGCCATGATGTTACATGTCCCAAAATAGCCTTCCAACGCAGCTGAGAGGCTTTGATCAGCCGTGAGGAACACAACGGAGGCAGGTTTTGAATTGTTTTTGTCTTTAAAAGACTAGAAGAAATGCACCTTTTGTGGTAAGTTTTGCTGATTACATCAGCTGATTTGTTAGTTTCCTCGCTGGAATTTATCTTATAACTTTTAGATTGTAATCTGTCTTTATGTTTGAGGCATGGAAGACCTGTGTCCATGTTTGCTTAAAGCTAATGTTGGCAGTGTCCGGAGGAGAATTACTGGTTTGGAAGGAAATTATGTTCCATACTAATATGCTATATTGTACAAAATAATACATTGTTTTTATATGTATGCATATAATGTCAGATATGTTTACTGTATTAATGCTGACCATCATTATACAGCTTCAGTCCAGAACTGCACTATGTTATGTTTTTGTCCATGATAACATAGATACGAAATAGATTGAAAGCATTAAGGAGTTAGTAAATTTAACATGCTTTGCTGAACATTATGCTAAGGGAACAGCCATAAAAAATCCTAATTTCCAGTAACAGACTTCAGTCTTTGTAATTTTCATCATTTATATTGAGAATATATGACAAAATATCAGAAATTGAACCCAACACAAGAAAGTAATATTTGAAAAAAAAGAAAAAGAAAAACATTTGTCTATGTTTTCTGTAAAGAATTTGAGTTTTGTTGTCCCTTTAGTTCTTGTTTCTGTCAATTTGTCTTTGGTTATTCACTAATTAGCTCTTTTGCCATTATTTCCCTGTGTGCCCCCATTGTTCTTTTGTTAGGTGTTCTGTATTCAATAAGCAACAAGTTCATGATAATTCCTGTTTTATGCCTTAATTTGAGTCTCAACATCAAATTGTGACAAAAAACACATTTCAATCAGACACTTGAAAGTACATTACAAGACAAAAATAATAAAATAATAATAAATGCTATAAAAGTTTGAAAGACACATAAAAGCATTTTAAAACTCTTAAGGCATAACATTACCCTCTCTTAAAACTTAGCTTTGCAAAAAACTAAGTTTTGACACAGGAAAACTCAGCTTTTAAGCTAAACTAAGTTTTAGAAAAACTTAGCTTTTAAGAAAGCTAGGTTTAGTAAATAAAAAAAAAAATCTGTATTCTTCTTTTAAGAGGACCTAAAAACTAAAACACTGCATAAAGTTTATGAAATTCTGGAATTTTGTAAGATTTCTGCACCATGAAAGCAGAGATTTAACATGGTGATGTTACTAGACAATCAGATTTTAAATTACATGGATTACTCTCATTGATGGTTTTACATGTGATGAGAAGCATTTAAAAGTATGTCCTTACTTATACATGAGGGTATTGTAAAGTATTTTGAAGAAATGGAAAAGTAATGTTTTGAACTAAAGAACTTATAGACATTTTATAAGACATAGCTTAAGAAATGGCAAAAACAAAAAACTAATGTGCATGTGTGGAGTTTTTTGTGTGACATTTTCCATGTTCTTTTTTTTTTATTTTTTATTTTTTTTACAGTTTTAAAAAGATGCCCAAAAAAAAAAAAAAAAACTACTCCCAAAAACTTATTTATTAAACGATTTAATTAATTTCTTTTGTAATATTGCTGCTATAAAATATTTGTGATTCAAATACAAAGACTAGCTTTTAAAAGCCTAAACTCAACTCTGGTTTAATGTGATTATAAGGAAAGATGAAAGTAGATTTCAAATTCAGATGAAAATTAATAGGGAAACTACCAAGAGCCTAAAAAGTAAAATTTCTTCTTTGTTTTCTTTTTTCAAGCCACTTTCTTACAATATGAGCAACACACCTATCCAGGACCCTCCAGCCCAGGAGATGTCCTCCAGCAGTGGGCAGATGTTGCCCTCTCGGCCTGTGCAGTCCGTCTCGGAGCCCTCAGCTTCTAAACGGGTATGCTTCTACAAAAGCGGTGACTATCAATTCAGTGGGCATCGGATGATAGTCACTGCCCGCACCTTTAAGACATTCGATGCTCTGCTGGACGCTCTTTCCAAAAAAGTGCCTCTGCCATTTGGAGTACGAACCATAACCACACCTCGAGGAACTCACTTTGTCAAAGCTTTGGAAGACTTACAGGATGGGGGAGCTTACGTGTGTTCGGATCAGAAACGGGTGAAGCCATTAAACCTGGAAGAGGTGAACCGCAGGCAGGTGCCTTGGAACGCGACAAGGCCTCTCCATGCAAGACGGCGTAAGAGGCAGGAGATCAAGTTTCATCAGTTTGGCAGAGGGACTGATCCAAGCAACAGGCCAGCGAAGGTCACTGCGAAAGTGGCGGTACGGACGCCGAAGAAGCTCACAGTTATCAAAAACAGGGATCCTACAGTTAGACAAACCATTGTGTTGCAGAGAAGAATAGCACCAACTTTTGATGCTTTGCTGGATTACCTCTCCCAGATACTCCAGTTTCCAGTGCTGAAACTCTACTCTACAGATGGCAGACGGGTAAGTCGTTGGTAAAACTAGAAATGTAATTAAAGGATATGTGAAACAAGAAAAGTTGTCTAAGCAGGTAGAAAAATTTACCCAGTTTGCTTTGCATTTAAACCTTTGAACCATTTGAAGATGCAAGTTTTTTTTTATTTTTTATTTTTAAATTTACAGTTAAGGGGAGTGAATCATTTGGGAGACTAGCACAAAGTCTTATATTTGACCCCAGACCTTTAATGACACTAAATAGGACAACAATACTATCTGACATATATACAACCATGAACCTAAAATAGAAAACAAAAAGTGGCAGAAAAACATTTAGCATCATTGTTTTCAAAAACAGTTTAGTGTAGGATGTGTTAGTTTCAGGAAATTTCACAGATACATTTTACGCAAAACACTCCTGTCTCTACTGTGGGTGATAAGATAATTGTTCTTTACATATTTATGAAGTTTTAGTTTTATGAGAAAAAATGACATAGAACCTCAGCGATCTTTATAATTTCAAGAAGCATTGTCACAACAATGGCTCCTGAAGCACAATTGAAAATAGAGATTAGAATAATTGGAACAAGTTGGTTTTATAAATGCTTTGTCCAGTGAAGAGGGCAATCGTTTTACAATCAGTAAATGCCAAAATAACAAGAAAAGACTTCAGGTTAGGACCAGAAAGAACTTTTGAGTTCATTTTAGAGAAGAAAAGAGGGATCTTGTTTTAAATAGAATCAAATATTTTATTCTATATTGCTTAAAGAACAACAGATAAGTGATAACTTGTTACACAGATGCTGTTTAGAGCTTTAGAAGTATCTTTTTTTTCTTTACAATGGTACTTTTTCCAACAATTAAACGATTCTGTGACTTTACAGTCGGCACCATGCTGAGAGCTGTTCTGCAACCTCTTTAGGCATTCCTAATCTGCTGTGATTCTTAATTCTTTACCTAATAACACCTAGTACTATATTAGGCAGAGATTTCTTTGGGAAACACTATCAAGATAATCTTGAATGTGTACATTTCCCCAATGTCTGTCACTTTTCCAGTAATTAAGTTCAATATTTTTTTTGAGACCATTTAATCTAATCTTACCAAGTTTCTGTTACTCGAACTTTACACCACCTGGTCTGAAAAGACCAAGTGTTTGACTGAAAAACCTGTGAAAAGTAATAACCATTTATCCCAAAAGAGAATACATAGAATACATCTTTTTTTATACATGTCGTGTAATTTAAAAGGATTCCAAGAAGTACTTTAGAAGTGCTGTCTAAACATCCCCCCTAGTGAGAAAATGCCTTAATCCGGAGTGTCCTTCAGTGACAAAGTAAAGATCAAGAGCACCACATGCAGATATCGGCACGTGTTCTGGTGAAGGTTTGACAGTGTGAAACAGTGTCTTCCAGACTGTCAGCAAAATCTATACATTTAAAATAGTCTGAATGTTATAGAAGTAAAGGTTTGTTGTCTAATTCATACAAGTACAAAGTAACAAATATACCTTTTTGAGTTCAAAAACTGACATTGATAATTCCTGTCGAGTTTAACTTGCCTCCGATGTCTTCCTCCAGGTCGATGGTCTTGCTGCACTTATCTTATGCTCTGGAATCATTGTGGCAGCTGGCAACGAACCTTTCAGATTAGGAAACCAGCGTTTTCACAGAGCAGGCCAGGCGGCCCAGATTATGTATGTGGAACACGTGGAACCATCGATGTTAAACCCCAGAATGCGTAAGTGTTGACTATTATTGCAGAAAAAAAAAGAACAAGAATAATAAAAAAAAGAAAAAGATTATAAGAAAAGTAAATTATCTGCTAAAAACTTGAGATGCTTATTTTTATTTTCTATTTTGTTGAGTGACATGTATGTCCTGTCAAATTCTTGACTTTTCTTCCAATTGATTTTGAGGTATTTTTAAATGTGTGGCACTTTGGTTTTATAAATAAAGCTTAATTGGACTGGACTTTGGAAAATTCTTTTTAAAAGCACTGTGCATGACAAAAACTAAATCCTTAAGGACAAATTATTACAGTTAACTCAGTTAAATGAATATAATAATATTCTTGCAGGAACACATTCAAGAAAGTTTATTTAGGCTAGTTTCTCATAAATGACAATGGAATTGGAGACTGATGAAATGGCAGTAAGTAAAATATTGGCCCATATTCTTCTCTTTCATCCAGGTTGAGCTACTTTTTTCTATCTTCAGTCACAGGGCCAAAACATTTTAGTGTCACAATACAATCTGCCCCTTTTTCTACATATGTACATTGACCCATTTGACTTTAATGTAATAAAAAACTGCAAATACTTTTCAAATTTATGTATTTGTATCGTATTCTTGCTCTGTCCCACTTTGTGGAAAATGATACACTTATATCCTTATTGTTTGAACTTTAAGACACTGATTGTGCTTGCTAGGTATAAATATTGTAAACCCTTTGTCAGGTCATCAGAGACCTGTTGAGAGTGTTTTCGGAACCAGAACTAAACAAGGAGAGGAAGTATTTGTATTTGGAGTGTATTCTCCTCGGGTGTTGAAAAACAGAGATCTGCAGAAACGGTAAATCAGGACAGAATTTTTTGTTTTTGTTTTTCATCAGCAGCTTTTCCATAAATGTAAAATTGTATCTCATCAGTTCATTTTTGCAATGTCCAAACTATTTTTTTCAAGATTATAGATTTCATTTCTTTATAAATGTTTCCTAAATATTGCTATTTTTATTTCTTAGTGTATTTGTATTTGTTTTCAATGTAATTTCCTTTTCCCTCATTCATTTTCCTATATAGCCCCTTGGATTACCCTTTTTTAATAGGATGTATACCTAAACTTACCTAGATGAATGCAACATAATATTTATCCAATAATAAATATTTTTCTCTTTTCCTCACATGCCCTTCACAAACTCCTGTTCATCATTCATCAACTAACTCCAGAGAAAGATAAATCTTTATCCAGTGGAAGAGGCTCAAGAAACTTCTCCGCGTCATCAGAGCGATTCATTGTCAACCAGATAAACAAGTCCCAGAAAAGCAGCTTGAATGGCTACCTGCACCATCCCAGTGGACTGTCTGAAACCGAAGCCCATCAGCATCATGCAGCCATGGAGACATGCGGACCTGAGACGGAAGATAACGAGCATATTGGCTACGTCGTCCCTCGTGATGACGACATTGAAAAGTCATTCCACATAAACCAAGACGGCAGCATGACAGTGGAGATGAAAGTTCGTCTGACGATCAAGGAAGAGGAGATGCTTCACTGGACAACCACACTCAGCCGCTCCGGCCTTAACAAGAAGACAGCTTGTGCCTCCCTCTCTGGGTCAGACAACAACTCAGCTGACTCAAACAATGCTGTTGCCAAAGACTCCCCAGGAATTGAAGAGGATGAAAGAAAAGAAGCAAACTACCATGACGGAGCTGCAAGGGGCGTTGCCTTTAATGAAGAACACATCTATAAAGGCTACAGCTCCACAACTTTGGGCAGAGCAAAAACACGATTTAAGCGGACTCCTACACCAGGCCCACAGCAGATGAATGAGAGGGCTTCGGTAGAGAGCGTGAAAATGGTTACAGAGGCAGGGTTTCAACAGAGCACCCTGGGACATTATTCGTATATGGAGAGAACTGCTGATGGTGAGACTACCGAGGGTTATTGCGTCGTCAGACACAGCAGCAGCAATAAGCCGGTCCCTAAAACTCGTAGGACGACGTCATCAGGAGCGAGCAGCAAACGCTCCTCTGTCATATCATCAGGCGTTGCTGAGGTCCTTCAGATACAAAATGATGGAATGGAGGTCACAGAGACCGTGATGCATATTTACGAGAGTCAAGGTTGCTACGACAACTATGTTGCAAATGAGGAGCTTAGCGCAGATGGCACTTCTTTGCATGGCTCCCCTCCGGTTGCAGAGAGCAAACCATCCACTTCCTCTGGGCCTCGATCGTCTAGCAATGATTGTGATATAGATTGTAACTGGCAGCCGCCCACCACCGACTCACTAGAGAGGCGGAAAGAGGAGATGCTATCACTTTCATCAGAGGCAGGTTCTCTAACACATCAGGCTACAAACAATCTATCCTCGGCAACTGAGAATGAGGCTGCCGGCTTACAAAAGGTGGAAACAGTTAATAAACATAATGCTGCCAAAAGTACTAAGAAGAAAAAGATTGCTAGGCCGCTTTTCAATGAGAAGAGTTCAGTTTCAACAAACAGCTCAGATAAAAAACGTCAAGAAAGCATAAAAGGCTCCTCAAAACACAATAAATATTCATCTACTGACAAACTGAGCAGCAATGCCATTGCAGGAAATAAGAGCTTGAGTTCAATGGAGAGATCTAAGAGTTCACTGAACAGTAAAGGAACAGAAAGTTCTCAGTCTAAGAAGTCAATCAAAGATGAAAAAGTGAAAAAGGATTCAGCCTTACTGCTTAACCCTGGAAATGCTAAACCAAACCCGCAGCAGAAAAAAAGTCAAATCAAAATAGCATCAAACAATGGACACAATATTAACAGTCCAACTGGAAGGCCTCAGATGAAGAAGAACATGTCAGACATTTTACTAGCCAAAAAGCCACTTTCACCCGGTCAAAAGACAATCACCAGGCCAAAATCTATGACTGAATGTGGACTATCCAACATTCTGTTACCCAAACCACCTCAGGAACTGAGTGAGACTGGGTCTTTACCTTCCCTGAATCCTTCTCCTTCAGAAATTCACCAGTATGTTGAGAACTGGTTGGAAAATGCCAACCCAGACTCTGTGCCATATGCAGACGAGATGATTACCGATGGAGCAGAAACTCGGGCAAAGGTCGTATTTAAGATAGGCGATGACTCCGAATCAGATGAAATAAATCAAAGCCAGACTAGCTTAAACGATGCCATGAAGAAATCCTCCTCTTGTTTATCAGTTCCTCTTTACCATGAGGGGCTGGCGTCAGGTGCACAGCAGGGTGAGCAGAGAGCCCGAGGGCTTTGTGTTTCAATGCCAAGTGTCAGGTGTGACCCAGAAAACAATGAGAATAAGCTCAGGTTGCACAAATCTGTTGAAGCCATTGGTACAAATGACAGTGAGATGTCTTCGTCTCAGTTGTTGAGCCCAAAGGCAAAGCTAAGGCCAGTCCTTCGCCAGGTTTGTTCATCAATTCAATGCATCAGAAGAACATCTGCCAGCAGCACTGCTCCCACTCTTCAAAATTCAAGCAGCCTTCCTAATTTCTCAACACAAGTTGCCTCAGTGTTCGGCTCATCGTGTAAAGCCTTCCTCTCATTCTTGTCGGTGATGACGCTGAGAGACAACATTAAAGGCTCCCAACTTGGGGAAGGTAGCGAATCAAGAACCTCATCAGAGGCCATGCTTATGATGGAGTCCCTCCAGAAGATTTCTGCTATGGAAGATGAAGAAGAGCAGAGGGCAAGCCTTACTGACTTGCAAAGCAGAGCGTCTTCTCAGCTAAGAGAGCGCTGGAAGGATTTCCAGATCTTGAGGGAGAGACTTGAAAGTGAACCACTTTCCCCCAGAGTTTCAGAGACTGAGTTCGCTCTGGATGTTGTCTCTGATGGCGGCGACGCATTCGACGATCAGCAAATGGTCCTCGATGAGCTCATGGAGGAGCTAAACATGCCACAAGACCTCCGAGAAGAGATTGTTTCTACAATCCAACAAACCAAAAGTTTCTACCCTGCTGAGGAAAGTACTTTTGTTGAGACTGTTAGAAACCAGTCAGATTCAGAGGAAGATTTAGAGCGATTTGGTGGTGATTGTGAAGAGGAAACGAAAGATTCACCAGAGCCCAGAAGTACAACTGGGGACTTAACCGAGACCAATCAAGAAAATGACAATGAGGTGAATCCAGAGTTAGCCACAGAAAGTCTGATGATGTCAGAAAAAGACAAGGAATTAAAAAATGAAAAGCAAGAGGCAGAAACTGTCAATAATTTAGGAAATAATGAAAATGTAAATACTGATGAAGAGGATGACAGGGAAGAATTGGAAAGGGAAGGGGAAATAGATATGGAAGTGAAAAGTGAGATGCAGGGGGATTCAGAGGAAGAGAAGACAAGTGAAAGGGAATTTGTTAAAAAATTAGAGGAAGTAGAGGAAGCAATGACAGAGGATGAAGAGGTTACACAAAAGAGTCTAGAGGAGGAGGATGAAGGTTTTGCAGTTGAGGAAACAGGAACTGCTGATACGGTTGAAGATACGGATGAGCGGGAGGGGTCGGGAGAGACAGAGGAGGAAGGAAACAATCAGGGTGGCCAGACTGAAGAGAATGAGATACAAGATGATGATAATGATGAAGTAGAGAGTATAATTAATGAGGAGGAAGTAGAGGAGGTAATGATGGAGGAAGAGGAATATGATGATGAGGAGGAGCAGGAAGAGGAGGAGGAAGAGAGAGGAGAGAAGGAAGATGAGGAGGAAAGTAAAGACTCTCTCCCTGGGGAAACAGAGGAGGAAGAGGAGGAGGAAGAGGAAATTGAGAGAAAAGGGGAAGTAATTGAGATGCTTGAACATGAAAACATGGATCCTGATATGATGTCGAAGGCATCTACTTGTACAGTTGAAGGCAAGATTGATGAGGAGCAAAGTGAGCAAATTGAGGAAGATGTTGAAGCAAAAGAGGAGGATGAGAAAGGGCACTTAACAGATGACTTTACTGAAGACAAAGGAGAAGAGGAAATGGAAAATGAAGAAGAAAAAGGCGAACATCAAGAAGATGAGGAAAGTGAGAAAGAAACAAATGGAGAAAAGTGTGATGAGGTTGAAGATGAGGGAAATAGTCTGGAGAATACAGAAACTGATTTGGAGGAAGAAACACCAGAAGAGGAAGAAGCTATGAATGAGTCAGACAAGGAGCAAAATATGGTGGCAGGAAAAACTGTAGTTGAAGAAGAGAGGAATGTTAGTGAAGAAAGCGAATCAAATCAGAAATTAGAGCAGATGGAAATAGTACAAAAAGATGAGGCACAAGAAGGAGCTATTTGGGATGAGGTGGACAGTTTTCCCGATGATGAGGATTGTGAAACGATGCCTGAAGAAGCTTCTTGTGTGCAGCACAGTAATAGCTGTGAAGAAACAATTGACACTCTATCTAAATATTCCTCTGAAGGCCAGTGTGAGGATAAATGTACAGACACCATTCATGAGACAGATGAGGGAGGAGAAGAGGATAGAAGAAACAGTTTAACTCATCCAGTGGAGATTTCTCAGGAGCTACTGGACTTTGTGAATGATGCTCTCCAGTCTTACACGCTTATATTTACGTATGACACTCAGGGAAATATTAGAATTGTCCCTGATAATGCGAGAGTTGTGCAAACTAAGCAAAGTTTGATACCAAAACCGAGAAAGGATAGTTCTTATGGTCTAAAATGCCTACCAAGCCCCATCACGTCCGATTTATCAGATTACAGACCAGAGACGTCGGGCAGTGGAGGGTATCAAACTCAAGAGTCTGTAGATATTGTCTCAGAAAATGGAGAAGAGCCTTTAGAGAAAGCAAACAGCACTGAGAGAAGTATGTTAGAACAAAGGCACTCCAGAGTGTCACCTTCAAGTTGCTCATTAAAAAGTGGAAACAAGCCTCCTTCCAGTGATGAAGGCACTAAAGCTTCAAGGGAGGATCTTTCTTATTTCAGTGCTGCAAGCTCATTAAAAGCTGAAACCGAAGCTGAAACACAAAATCCACAAGACGCACCTTTAAGCTTTGACAAAGACTCAGCTGATGGGGTTTTGATTGATCGAGGGAGATGGCTTCTAAAAGAGAACCATCTCATAAGGAAATCCCCCCCTGTCTCTCTGGGAATGTACGGTAATGTGGACAGCACATCCACAGACACAGGCCAGGAAAACACAAGCGTCGATTCCTCGTCTTACACCAAAACCCAGCACAGCCCCCTTGCTGCCATATCCTCCTCCGAGCTCGAGGAGATGGCGAAGCCCCTGACTCCAAAGTGCACCTACTACAACATGCCACATGGAAGTGACTCTGACCCCTTTATGGAAGACGTCAGCGTCAGGAGTCAGAAACATGACGCAAGTAGCATAAAAGCAAGAGGCTTCAGGGTTTCGCCAATTGTTGACACTTCCAAAACTTGGGCTAACAGAAATGGCAGCCTGTCGTCATTTACTTCAGTCGAGTTTAAAATACCAGACAGAAAAGTTCACCCTGAGGTTGACTCCTCTGCAGCAATGCAGCCAAGAAGGACATCTACTGGTGAACAGGGTGCACTGCAAGCTCAAGACTCTTTGGACTCACTGCATTTGAGATGTGGGCAGTACTGCCCCATACTATAGAAGAAGGACACTTTACTTTGCAAAAACAACATTATCCCTATACTTTCATGGCAATTTTGTCTTGTGTTGCTGATAGAAAATGTTCTCTCCGTTAATTTGTAATCAACAGGAACATGCTAGATGTATTTGGTGATTGACAAGAGTTGTGCCTCTTATTTATCTTGGATTTTAGTCAAAAATTATTTTTATACATACACTAACGTCAGTGCTGTCTTCTGGGTGGTTGCTACTGAATGTATTCCGAAAATAAAAATGACCTATTTTTTACCACTTTGGTGCCTCACACAGTCATTGCTGGATAATGTGTAACTGCAAGCACCACATAGAAATGTCTCTGACAAATTTCCTGTATCTGTGCATTTTCTATTTTTAAGAAATTAGCAAAACTAAGAGAAAAATCGTGTTAGGAAGAAGCCACAACATTTTGTGAAGAACTTTCTTTAATGTAATATTTAGGGTTACCACTTATTATCCTTGATCATACTGTGATTTCAAATTGCAGATATGTAAAAAAAAAAAAAAAA